>NC_037672.1:44789981-45095265 GCF_003255815.1 Theropithecus gelada
TGTTACTGGTGTATAAGAATGCTTGTGATTTTTGCACATTAATTTTGTATCCTGAGACTTTGCTGAAGTTTCTTATCAGCTTAAGGAGATTTTGGGCTGAGACAATGGGGTTTTCTAAATATACAATCATGTCATCTGCAAACAGGGACAATTTGACTTCTTCTTTTCCTAACTGAATACCCTTGATTTCTTTCTCTTGCCTGATTGCCCCAGCCAGAACTTCCAACACTATGTTGAACAGGAGTGGTGAGAGAGGGCATCCCTGTCTTGTGCTAGAAGAAATGGATAATTTCCTGGACACTTACACTCTCCCAAGACTAAACCAGGAAGAAGCTGAATTCCTGAATAGACCAATAGCAGGCTCTGAAATTGAGGCAATAATTAGTAGCCTACCAATGAAAAAAAGTCCAGGACCAGATGGATTCACAGCTGAATTCTACCAGAGGTACAAGAAGGAGCTGGTACCATTCCTTCTGAAACTATTCCAAACAATAGAAAAAGAGGGAATCCTCCCTAACTCATTTTATGAGGCCAACATCATCCTGATTCCAAAGCCTGGCAGAGACACAACAGAAAAAGAGAATTTTAGACCAATATCCCTGATGAGCATTGATGCAAAAATCCTCAATAAAATACTGGCAAACAGGATCCAGCAGCACATCAAAAAGCTTATCCACCATGATCAAGTGAGCTTCATCCATGGGATGCAAGGCTGGTTCAACATACACAAGTCAATAAACGTAATCCAGCATATAAACAGAACCAAAGACAAAAACCACATGATTATCTCAATAGATGCAGAAAAGGCCTTTGACAAAATTCAACAGCCCTTCATGCTAAAAACGCTCAATAAATTCGGTATTGATGGAACGTATCTCAAAATCATAAGAGCTATTTATGACAAACCCACAGCCAATATCATACTGAATGGGCAAAAACTGGAAAAATTCCATTTGAAAACTGGAATAATCATTTTATCCTGAAAATGGAGGAAGTTCTATAAATCGTATCAGCGCATGAAATGCCTCAGTTTTTCTATGGCTGTTCATTTTCTCTACTCATCTTTTCTCTTCCTCTGAGATAAGTCATAAACTGAATATTGTTAATTTGGCTCTCAGACAACTAAGATAACAGATTTTAGAAAGTTTTTTTTTTTTTTTTGGGCAATAAAATATGAAGATTTGTTTTTATGTAGCAACTACTTTCTTATCTTGTCTTTTTGTTTATATTTATTGTTTTGTTTTCATAGTTTCTTTTTATTGAGCTAAGCTTAGCATGTTTTCTACTTAGTGCTTTGTTATAAAATATAATTGAAAAATATATTCACTAGTTGTAATATGGCTTTTACTTCAATTTTTCAATGACATACATTTCAGAGTTATGAAAACCTCAATTTCACTTCACTTTATTTTGGTTGAAAGAAGAGTCTGCCAAGGTATCATGTGCAAAAATCAGATTTGAAGAATACATTGGAGAATTGGAGAAAAAAAAAAAGAGAATGTGTCCTTGGTTTTCATGTCTAGTGTCACCTACTAAATGTCTATGTACCATTGCCAGGTATTCTATTCAGAATCAAATTCTGTGCTTTGCGAAGTCAGCAAGTCCACAGACCTGAAAGTGCTGGTTACTTTATGCAAATACATATCAAGTATTAAAAATTGTGTTTCAAATAACTGTGGATTTTTCTTTGTGGGCAAAGATAGTGTTAGTAAGTTTTTAACCCTATGTTTTAAAACTTGTTCTCATTTAATACTATTATTTGAACAGTTCTCTCATGTAGATATTTTGTAAATCTATATTTTATGTTTTATTTCTGGTTGGTTTACAAGGTTTTCTTGGCTCCCTCATCATGTATACTAATTGGAGTTTTGTAGAAGGAATGAAATACAAAAAAGTTATGTCAAGAATTATCAAGGTTCTTGATAATTTCCAAGGATGTGCCCCTTTATTTTATTTGTTATGATGCTATTATTTCCATTTTACCTTGACACAGCAGCAGGTGATTCTTATGTTGTCTGTGATAACATATGATTTCTATTAAAATTGCAATCGATTCTGAATAATAACTACATTTTGATATAGGCTTTCTCAGCTTTCTCTTGGCAATGCTTATTTATATTTTAGTCTCTATATAGACTTAGCATTTGGAGCCAATTGAGTTTTGTTAAATTTCAATTTTCCCAGTATGGTGATGATGTAAATTAACTAATCTTGATATGTTCCAGCTTTGTTATTAAGGCCCAACAATCAAAACCTTTATTGTGTTTATAATGGTTGCAAAATTCTAGCTCTATAAAAGTCTAGCAATTCAACTTTGGGGTCTCATGGTTACTCTAAGCCTTAGCTTTCCCTTTTCTAAAACGATAATGGCTGTCCTCAGTGTGGTTGTCGCTGGATGACTGTGAGGGTAAAATGAGATTAGATAAGACTTGTCTTCTTAAAATGCAGAGCAAGGAGTCTCAGGAAGAAAAGGTGGTAACATGGAGATGCAGAGTTCTTAGGAAAATATGGTACATCTTCCAACAGAAATAATTTTGCCAAAAGATTTTGGGGAGGAAAATAAAATAATTTTATATTAAAATCAAATATATCATTTTATGCCATTTTCGTAATTGTAAATGTGTTATGGCTTGGAATCCAAGATTTAAGATAAAATACTCAAAAGCAATAGTGAGAAAGGGTCTCTTCTGGGACTGAAACTCCCTTTTGTCCTTCTCTTTCTCTCAAACCCCTACCCTCCCATTAAGCTTGTATGTTTATTTTTCTCTACTGCTAAGGTGACTTGACTGGAGAAATAAGCATACAAATGTGCTAAAATATGCATAAAGTGGCATTTAAATATGGCATATTAATATCACCTTTGGTCTTTTAGAAATTGTGTGCAATATCTTGAAAATTCCTTCATCTAATTCAAGTTGCCATCTTCTCTTTTGTGGATCACTGCAACTGCCTTGCAACTGACCTACTGTGTCCGTTCTGGTCTCTTTCAATCCTCAACTGAAATAATGTTTTTGAAATTTTAATCCAACTGTGGCACCTTACGCCACTTAAAACCTAGCTGTGATTTCCCTTTTTTTTTTTTTTTTTTTTGAATAAGAACAAAAGTTTCAACATGTTTTCTTAAGCCCTACACAGCCTATTCCCCACTGCTTTCCAAACTCTCCCTCTTCTGATTGCTCTCATTTTCTTCTGGCTCCAAATAATGTTCCAGCTCCATCACATGGGTTTTGCACATACTGTCCTCTCACTGAAATGGTCTTCCCTCCTCTTTTCATATAGTGGCCTCTCCTTTTGCTTGAGATCTTTCATTAAAAAGCAAACTTCCTAGATTAATCTTTCCCTGCCCATTCAGGTCAGTTGAAACCCCATTATTAGCCCCCCAAACTTCCTAATCTTTCCCTGCCCTCTCAGATTAGATAAAACCCCATGATATGAGCTGATAACACCTCATACTGTCTCTTTATAGCACTTACTACAATTGTAACCAAATACTATTTGTGCAACTATTTAATTAGGTTGTTTCTTTATTACATCCCTATTTATGCTCCATCACTCTATCTGGTTTTATAGTAGCACACAATAAATCCTTCATATATATTTGATTAATGAAGGTGAGAGAATGCAACTGAACTTTGTATAACATTTGTCATCACTCTCATTTTTCTAAATATTTTTTAATGAGGACCTGGAAAGTAGAGTTACAACATTCTTTCTTGCTAATAATGTTACTGGAAAAGAGTTAACTACAAAAATGAATACCTCTTTAATTCAGGCTGCTTTATAGAAAACTACGGTCCTTAATTACCATCATGCCCCAAACAAAGATTATGACAAGTAGGACTCAAATTCTATTGCACTGTCTATATTGCCTAAACTTCGATTTGTTTTGTTTTGATTGGTTCAGTTTGAGAGGGCTTTTGTTAAGGAGTACAGTTCAGTTTTGGATATCATTCTCTTGACAGTCGTCTTAATAGATCCCCTGGTTCTCTCAAGTTTTCAATGTTGGTATGCAGTCATCCATTGAGTGTTGAATGATCTCACTTCAACTAGACCAGTGAGCACATAAATTCAATTATCATGAGGACTTGACATGAATTCCATACTGAGACCAAATAAGTCAATTCACAATGGCGTTCGAAACTGGTGCTTATGCCTAGGTTTTAGATGATCTCCAAATCGAGAGGTTGACCAAAAGGAACAAATTGTTAAACTAAACTAAATTTGCCCTGAGGAAGCCTCTGTACTCAAGTCCTTATGTAACGAACTTCATCCTAACTTAGTACATGAACTAACTGAAAGCTGAATTTAGGATTATACTCTTGTAACAAATTGACTGAGGCTCAGTCAATTGCAACAGCTGAACGTCAGTCAATCACAGGTGGCCGACTGATTTAAATATGGCAAAACATAGAGCTGTAACTAATTAAGCTGTCTCTGTACCTCACATCCATTTTTGGTCCATGAATGCTGTCTGACCACACTGCAGGCCAGAGCTCTTAGAATCGGTTCTGGTTCTGAGTGTTGCCTGATTCGCGAGTCTTTCTTTGTTCAACTAAATTCTGTTAAATTTAACTCATGTAAGGTTATCCCTTTTAACAGCATTTAATACCAGGTGAGTAATTACCTATTTTAATTAAGTTAGATGGAGATATTTGAGAAGCCTGGTTGTCAAAGTGATAATTTAATTATGTAACTATTAAACATCTCTTATAGGCAAGAAAAAGTGATAGGCATTGTGAGGAAAACAAAATCAATAAGCAATCATCTGTTTCCTTAGGAAAGTTAGGATTCTGTTAGGATCCAGTATTACGAGCTGAATTGCATCTCCTCTCCTCCCTCAAATCTTTATGTTGAGCTTCTAACCCCTGATATCTGAGAATATGACTGTATTTGGAGATAGGGCCTTTACAGTGGTAAATAAGATAAAATGAAGTCATATGGGTGTGCCCTAATCCAGTATGACTGGTAACCTTAGAAGAAAAGATTAGGATACAGAAGAAAAGATTAGGATACAGAAGAACCTTAGAAGAAAAGAAAAGGGAAGATCATGTAAAGACACAAGAAGAAAATTGTCATCTACAAGCCCAGGAGAGAGGCCTGGAATAGATAGAGGCCTGGAACAGATATATCCTCACAACCCTTAGAGGAAACTGACCCTGCTGACACCTGATCATGTACTTCCCAGCCTCCAGAACTGTGAAGAAATACATTTCTGTTACTTAAGCCACCTAATCTGTGGTATTTTGTTATGGCAGCCCTCAAAAACTAATGCACATACCATGTCTAGGACTATACTCAGATCTGTATGATTCAAAGCTTTTACTAAATGATGTGTTCTGTTGGCTTCTTTGCAAATGTATCACACTAACTGCAAGGCTACTTATTCTGCAGACTAAATACCCTATAGAGGATAAGCAATTCTGTGGAAAAATTCGAGCAATACTGATGTCAACTATTTTTGTTTTGCCTTTTTTACTCTTGCCTGATTGTCAAAATAGTGCCTTACTAGGAAATAGTATAGGAAAAGCAGTTGTGATTACTTAACGTGTATTAGAGGTGCTATTACTTAAGGTAATTAGAGGTGCTTAAAACTCACAAAAGAGTATGTAATCTCCAATCTCACTTATATTTTTCAAATTTTTGGTGAATAGACAAATGCTTTCATCAATGTTTATAATATCACATATTCTTATTTGTATACATTATAAAATTTGGCTAGAAATAGCTAAGATTAAAAACACTTGGATGGCTTCATTCTGATAAAAGTAATCAGTACTCAAAGAAAGAATTTATAGTGCTCAAAGAGAAAACTATATTACTCAAATTTAGGATCATTTTTTCTTTTTTCTTTTAAACTCATTAAACACCTTCCATATAATACACAATGCACATTTACATTTCAGGAGGCTTTCTTTTAATAGAAAATATTACTAATCAGTGCACCTAATATCAGAGTAAAGATGCTAAATCCTCAGTCTGTGATATCTTAGTGTGACTGATGCTAATCCTGCAGACTGCATTACCTCACACCTATGTTAAAAAAAAGTCATCACCTTGCAAATCATTTTTTAAATTTACAACACATAGGGGGGCATCAGGAGATGGACTGCCACCTTTCACAGGCTCCGCAGAGGATATTGGCTACCAATTACATTCTAGCCCACAGCACTGTGGACAGCAGACAATAGGATGCAAAGTAGTTCATCTCTGCCAACAGACACCACCACTCAGCAAATCTTGGTGAAGTTGCCATTTTATGGATAACGTTTCCCAAAATAGCTGCAGCTTAACATTTTCTGAAGCCAAGCCCACTGTGTATCTATTTCAATATATGACATTCTCAACTGAGGATCTAACCAATAAAACCTAAACCAACTGGCATTATATTAGGAGCCATATATCAGAAGCATAACTAACTGCTCTTCTCATTCTGAAAATGAACAAATGAAAATACATGACTACAGGGTTGGCTAGCTAAGTAAATTCTATGGATTTTGAAACTATTACTGTCTTATTCATTCCTGTAATTAAATTTTCAGAGTTTATGTACCAGAAACCTTGAAAAGCCTCTTAATGACTAACCCCAGTTAACTAGGCCTTTTGAACTGAATGTACCGTTGTACCATGACTGGCCCCAAATAAGACCCAAGGTCTTCATGGTTTACTTGGAGGGTGAAACTGATAAATCACTTGTCCTGATTCCTGAAAGATCCTC
This sequence comes from Theropithecus gelada, assembly GCF_003255815.1. Lineage (NCBI taxonomy): Eukaryota > Metazoa > Chordata > Mammalia > Primates > Cercopithecidae > Theropithecus > Theropithecus gelada. The sequence continues at coordinate 44,796,697 of NC_037672.1, forward strand.
CTTTCACATTCTGCAGTGAATGTAATATGGTACATTTTCATTAGGGGAAAGCACAGAGCTCCAGGCAGCATACTCTACTGATATGCTGTAAAAAATTCAGGTAGCATACATACTAGAGCATATATTAAGAGAACCCAGCTAGTATAAGTATCTTTTCCTATAAATCAAAAGATTGGAAACTACAAAAGCTACCTTAATTTTTTACCTTTAGAAAATGCAAACTATACGTGTAACCAAAGGGGATGTAAAGGTAACCAGCCAAAACAATGTAACAGTTACTTCTTTTACAAATTTAGACATTAATTTTGAATTAATCCCCAACAGCATTGTATTTACTTTAAAAGTATTTCCCTTGTTAGACCTTCCTCTCCACCCTTTGTACAATATGAATGCACAGGTGTTTCCAACCATACAGTTTACCCTTTTGACAGCCGCTCAAACTGTTCTGAGGACTTTATAAGAACATTTAGAAAGGCATGAAAAATCCTGATCACTAAGCATAAAAAAGAAAGTATGTATAATATGGGAAAAGGTCATGAATTTTTATTACCCACTTATCTGAGCTCCACTTTTTAAACGTATGTAGTGAGTCAGCATGGCTCAGTAGAAGGAGCACAAGACCAGGAGGCATTAGGGTTACATATTTCTCTGCCAGCTCTTACACACCAGCACACAGCACCTCAGAATTGGCATTAATGATCTTTCATATTCTGTCTAGATATAACACTTTATGGTTTTGTTTTGCAGGTTTTTCCCACAGCATATTTTCTGTCTATCTTGTATCCCACTTTTTAGGAAATGCTTATCAGGTAGAACAAATTTTATTTTATTTTTACTTAGCAGTGCCAATTTTCAAAATCTACTGATGTGTTGGGGAATTTGGAAATGTGTGGTTAAAAAAAGAGACTTGAGTGCTGACAAAAATGTTTCCAAAATTGTATTATGTTGTGTGATTTTAAAAGTGCCAAATTGAGACAGTTATTTAAACATAACAAGTTGATACTTACTGGGTAGAGCAACTGTTTATAAATTTAATGAGTTTATCATGGAGCAAAGAGGAAGGATTTACACAGTATATACAGAGAGGTTAGAGACTGAATAGATTAATTTAGGGAATGATAACACATTAAGAGAAAATTATTTTTTAGAGCTTATTGGTTTATCTGCTTAAAAAAGTAAATCTCTTATTATCTTTTCTCTTGCTGTTTGCTAAAGATATTGTACTGTGACTTGTATACATTGATAGGATGAAAGGAGTAGAATATTTTATGTTTTATCTATAGTACTTACTACATTAAACATTCTAATTCTCACATCTCTACCTACTAAATTCTTCTCTTACAGAAAAGAGACAAATAACAGTAACAAATTATTTGAATAACTAAAGAAACAGGATGCACATGCACTAGAATTTAGGGGGTTATTTTTATTTTCATTTCATTTATTATTTTTTTCTTTAGTTTCCCTACTTAATTATATTTTTGAGATATGAATTCAAGTAATTATCTTCAGATTTTTATATAATTTGTTGGTATGTTAGAAAAGTAAAGTAAAAGTGCTGAGGTAGCCAGTAGAGAAAAATGCTGGGTCTCTGAATATGAGCAGAAAGGGAAATGCTCATAGCACTACCAATTGTTTGCACTCTGCAGTGGGAGAATGTCGAAACAGCCAGTTTATGAGCCCCAAGCTGAAGTGGCTGCTGTTCTTGTGCACAGAATGTTCTCTGTGCTCTTTTCCCTATGAAAACACTTCCTATGTAGTCTTTTGTGAGTCTTTGCTTTTATTTTTACTGGATGCATCCATACTGTTCACCTAAAAATTGAAATTATTCTTCAATAAAACATGGTTAAGAGAGGTCATCCTTTCATCTGTCTTTGCGCATCCTAAAATAAAGGCATTGTTAAAGAAATATAAGAAAGAGACATTTATTGAAGTTACTACTAATTCAGTAAACATTTACTGAATGACTAACATAAGGTAGACTCTATGTTAGGTTTTGGAGATATGTCACATTCAATAAAATTGTGCACATAATTTTCGGACATCGAGCCACAGAATTGGAAGACAATTTGAAGATATGCTATTAAAGCCCCATGGGTGAATCTTATTTCTTTTTCTTTTTCGTGTTCTTCTTAGTTAATTGTGTTTATAAAATAGTTACTCTATGCCAGGATCTTTACATATGTTACCTATTCAAGGCATGTATTATTAGCTCAATTTTTAGATAAAGAAGTTAAGAATCCATAACACTAAACTATTTTCCAAAAATCACATTGTGGCTGACAGATCCTAGTGTGGCTTCCCATGATTGCTCTCTCTGAATATTTAACTGACACACATAGCTTCTTAGATAGAGGCTGAATTCAAATTCAGAGGCAGTGATCAGAGGCAAGTATCCAAGCTCTTACTCAATCCCTTTACGTTGAAGTGATGAGAACCTGTGTCATCTTCCTAACTAATAGAATATGGCAAATGTGGTAAAATATAAGACATATGCTTATATTACATTATATAAAACTTTGTCTTGCTGGTGGATTTCTTCTACAGACTCACCTTTCTGGCTTGCTAAAATAAGCAGCCATGTTGGAGAAGCCCATGAGACAAAGAACTGTGTGAAGAATCTAGGAGTGGCATCTGCCTAAGAGACATCAAAACACAAAACAGAACAAAAAACAAAGATCTTAGTCCTGAAAAGAAATTCTTTTCTTTTGAAATGAGCCTTCCCACAGTTTAATTCCTGTCAATAAACTGAAGGATCTTGGAAGTGGACCCTTCCTCAGCTGAGTCTTCAAATGAGAACTCAGTGCGGGTCAACACCTTGATTTTACAACATCTTGTGAAAACATAAGGAGAGGACATAGCTAAGCTGTGCCCCAGCTCCTGACCCACATATTCTGTGAAATAATAGACATGTATTTTTTAATGTTGGTAAATTGTAGTTATTTATTATATAGTAATGTATAACGAACACACATAGTAGTTTAGATAGAGGCTGAATTCAAACCAAAATTTGTCTGGCACTTAAACTTATTCTCTTTCTGTAATACCAATTCATAAATTTAAGTCCCAGGATCCCTTCCGTAATAATCATCTAGAGGTCTTATGCAAATATTGGTTTTGGGCTTTCACAGCTGTCCTATAAAACACAATCTCTAGGATAAAGGCTGAGGATATACATTTTTCATGAGCTTCTATAGTGATTATTATATATATAGATTAAAGTTGAGAACATTTCAGTATACCTTATGAAGCTGGAGTTGTTTATTTCAATTACTTAGAATGGATATAAGTCGGAACATCCTTTTATCCTTTAAGAAAAGTTTTTTTTTTTTTTTTTGGAAGGCTGACAATTTTTGTTTTTTACTACAACAAAAGAATCAACCAATAGTAGAGAGAGAATCGTGTCCTTTCAATTTAATTTTTTTATTTTCAGTTGCATTATTATGAAGAAGTCAATACAATATATTCTTAGTTTATATCTATAAAATAGATATAAACAAAATGAGACATTTGAGACAAATGAGACATTGAGACTTTCATGATTAAGAATTTGTGAACAATGACAGCTTAAGAAATATTTTTGTTTTAAACTTTAGTAATTCTCTATTTTGAAAAGCCTCAAAATACCTGTTTTAAGTCACATTACACCTATCAGGAGACAATAATAATAATTAAGAATAATGAGCATCATATTAAAAAAAAGTCCAAATGTTTGCCAACCCAAAATATCCCAGACCTGCATTGAAAATTGGTGATTGCCAGGTAACTGAATACGTTACTTTACTTTTTAGAGGTGGCTACATAAATTCCAAGTATAGATTTAGAGTTGCAATGTCACCTTTTCCTAAAACTCGATTTAATGTGTCTGACAGACAAAAACTACATGGACAGTGTTGATCTCCACTGTATGTACCTACTGGCTAGCACAGTGATTGATGCACAGAGGGCAATCAATACATATTCTCCAATGGCTGACTAAGTATAAAGCAGGCAAATCTATCAGTCCTTATCTTTTTTCAAGACTTGATAATTCAGGATAGAACTTCTTAACCTGATTTACAGATATATCAATACATAGATCCCTTCAATGCTGCCTTAGAGGGCCTAGGATGGATACAGCACCCAACTTAGTTACTTTAGACACAAGTAGCATTATTCATTTACCTCATTAAATGTTACTACTTACTATGTGCCTGTTACTACTTACTATGTGCATTGTGACTTTAAAGAGTCAGAGAGTTCTACATTAGTGCATGTATGGCATAAAGGAAGCAAAACCCAGCAAACCTTTACCGAACAGGTACTACAATTTATGAGAGACACAGAGTCTTGCTGTTTTAATTTTGCTTGTTCATTTGACTCCTGAATGTGGAAGATAAATTTCCCAAAAACATCACTAGAAATGTGTTTGCAAAACCAAGGTAGGTTAAAAAAAAACCCTACATCTTGTGATCTGCAAGTGTTAGTTTAACTTTTAAAGACTTCAGATATTAAGATTAATAATATAACATGGAAGTCTAACAAAAAAATCTTGTTTTCCCTTTTTACAAAAGTCTAAACTTAGCCTAGGAAAGTGAAGAGTGTTATCTATTCAGATGGAGAACCTGTTATTTGAATCATTCTCTGATACTCATTCTTAAATATATATTTCAAATTTTAAGCAATACAAATCTCAACGACTGTTGGAAATTAAGGAGCAATCTGACAGGACTGTTCTAGTACTTAGAAAACAAAGAAAAACATGTTCTTCACTACCAGAAAATTCACAAGGCAGAAAAAGAGAAATACACATAGACAAATAGACAACTATAAGTGAAAAGGACTTCAGAACTCCCATAGCTCCTCTGTGAAATCTCTTGGGTGAATGTCAAGTGTACCTCCTATGTTTATGTATGTATATCATGTAAGTGTTGGGTCTCTCTCTTTCTCTCAGCACACACACACACACACACACACACACACACACACCCCACATACATTCCCAGCTCTCCTGTGGTGGGGACAATTACTATCTATTTATGTGTTGACAGGAATACAAAGAAATATTATACTTCCTGGTTTTTCTTGAAATTAGACCTAACCAAGTGTCTTGCTTGAGTGACAGCAAATATAATGTGCAATTTTCCTCTGTAGAAAGGTTTAATTCCCAGGGCTCAGGTCTCCAGAAATTTCTTTTCTAGCATCAATAATAATAGCACAAATTAATGAGAAGGCACTCTTAGATCAAAGCAGCCTGGAATGCTGAGCCACCTCATGGAGAAAAGTTGACCTGAAGAGACTAAGTGTACTGAACATTCAAAAAGTAATAAATATGGTAAACAAGACATTTTTGTGTCTTTGTCACATAAGTGCTCATTTTTTGTTAATGCAACACAGTCTGGTCCATTCTAACTAAAATATCTTTTAAGGATAGATAGTAATCCTTAAGATAATTGAATTTTAACTTAGAAGTATGTAGCAAAACTGTCTCATAATTTTCAATGTTAATTTCATCTCCAAATGAAAAAATATATAATTTTATTTAGAAAAGTTCAGTTATTTTTTACTTCATTGTTAATATCACCTCCTGGCTTCACCTCCTTGCATTTTCAATTTATTTTTTCTTAGGTACATGTAGAATAAGATATTTGAACATTTTAATTTTGTATTTTGTCTCAGCTATAAAGCACATTACTTCACCCCTAACAAGAGAATGCTATGATCCTAAATTTATATTTAATGGTAATATAGGCAGAAATAATTGTTCATTTGTTTAATGTTTAAATTGCATGTATAAGTTTGACAGAATTAGATAAATTCTGTAAACTAATTTCCCCCACCTCAGTAGGGAGGCCATCTATGACAAATCCATAGCCAACATCATACTGGATGGGCAAAAGCTGTAAGCATTCCCCTTTACAACTGGAACAAGACAAGGATGCCCACTCTCACCAGTCCTATTCAACATAGTACTAGAAGTCCTACCCAGAGCAATCAGACAAGAGAAAGAAATAAAAGTCATTCAAATAGGAAGAGATGAAGTCACACTATCTTCCTTTAGATATCATATGATTCGATACCTGCAAAACCACAGTTTCTGTCCCAAAGCTCCTTAATCTGATAAGCAACTTAAGCAACACTTCAGGATTCGAAATTAATTTACAAAAATCACTAGCATTTCCATACACTAGCAACATCCAAGCTAGGAGCCAAATTAGGAACTCAATCCAATTCACAATAGTCACAAAAATAATAAAATACCTAGGAATGCATCTAACCAGGATGGCAAAATATTTCTACAATGAGACTTTAAAAAATTCTGCTGGAAGAAATCAGAAATGACACAAACAAATGGAAAAACATTCATTTCATGTTCATGGATAGGAAGAATCAATTGTTAAAATGATCATACTGCTCAAAACAGTCTACATTCAATGCTACTCCCATCAAATTACTAATGACATTTTTAATAGAATTAGAAAAACTATTTAAAAATTAATGTGGAACCAATAAAAAGTCTAAATAGCCAAAGCAACCCTAAGCCAAAAGAATAACGATGGAAGCATCATGATACCCGACTTTGAACTATACTACAAGGCTACAGTAACCCATACACCATGGTACTAGTACAAAAACAGACACTAGTCAAAGGGAAGATAATAGAGAATCCAGAAATAATGCTGCACACCTACAACCATCTGATCTTCAACAAACTCAACAAAAACAAGCAATGGAGAAAAGACTACTTATTCAATAAATGGTGCTGGAATAACTGGATAATCATATGCAGAAGATTAAAACTGGACCTCTCCCTTATACAATATAAAAATCAACTCAAGATGAATTAAAAGCTTAATATAAAACTATAACAATCCTGGAAGGTAACCTAGGAAATAACATTCTAGGTCTACGACCTGGCAAAGATTTCAGGACAAAGATGTTAAAGGCAATTGCAACAAAAACAAAAATGGATAAATGAGACCTAATTAAATTAAAACTTTCTGCACAGCAAAAGAAACTATCAACAGAAAAAGAAACTATCAACTATAAACAGACAACTTACAGTATGGGAGAAAATATTTGTAAACTATGCAACTGACGAAGGTCTAATATCCAGCATCTGTAAGAAGCTTAAATTAACAAGCTAAAAACAAACAGCCCCATTAAAATGTGGGCAAGGAAATGAACAGACCTTTTTCAGAAGAAAACATACATATGGCCAACAAGCATGAGAAAATAGTTAACATCACTAAACATTAGAGAAATGCATATCAAAACCACAATGAGATACCATCTCACACCAATCAGAATGGCTAATATTAGAAAGTTATGCTGGGTGTGGTGGCTCACACCTGTAATCCCAGCACTTTGAAAGGCTGAGGCAAATGGATCACCTGAGGTCAGGAGTTTGAGACCAGCCTGGCCAACATGGTGAAACCCCACTTCTACTAAAAATACAAAAACTAGCCGGCATGCCTGTAATCCCAGCTGGTCAAGAGGCTGAGGCAGGAGAATCGCTTGAACCTGGGAAGTGGAGGTTGCAGTGAGCCGAGATTGCGCCATTGCACTTTAGCCTTGGTAACAGAGCAAGACTCTGTTTCAAAAAAAACAAAAAACAAAAAACAAAACAACGGATGCTGGCAAGGACGTGGAGAAAAGGGAACACTTATACACTGCTGGTGGGAAGGTAAGTTGGTTTAGCCATTGTGAAAAGCAGTTTGGCAATTTATCAAAGAACTTAAAATATAATTACCATTCAACCCAGCAATTCCTTTATTGGGTATATACCATAAATAATTCAAATTCTTCTACCATGAAAACACAAGCACACATATGTTCATCACAGCACCAATCACAATAGCAAAGCTATGAAACCAACCTAAATTCCCAACAATGGTAGACTGAATGAAGAGAATGTGGTACATGATCAATGCTATGCAGCTATTAAAAATAATGAGATTATGTTCTTTCCAGTAACATGGGTAGAGCTAGGGGTCATTATCTCATGTGAGCTAACACAGGAACCAAAAATCAAATACTACATGTTCTTTCTTATAAATCGGAGCTGAAAATTGAGGACACATGGACACAGAGAAGGGAAGAACAGACATTGGGACCTAATTGAGGGTGGAGGGTGGGAGGAGGATGAGGATCAAAAAACTACCTATGAGGTTAGTACCTAGTTGCTTATTACCTATGTGAAAAATAATCTGTACACCAAAATCCCATGACATACAATTTACCTATATAACAAACCTGCCTGTATACCCCTGAACCAAAAATAAAAGTTGAAAAGAAGGCTGTACAGTAAACTGTGTCAATTGTTAATGCCCAAAGAAGGGAATCGTTAATTCTGTCTGAATGGAATAGGAAAAATTATCTAGAAGTACCACTGAAATATGATATCTAATGCAAAAGTGAAAGGGAAAGTGAATAGCCAAAAAATTATACATGTGTGTGTCATGCCAAACATATACCATATATAGTGTATACATATATAAAATATGTATGTTTATGCTTCATACATACATGTACAACCGTGGAGAGTTACAAAACAATTAGAAGCAAAGGCCCACTTGTACATTCAGCAACGTGGATAGGCTTTTAAAGGTAATACAGAATAAAAACAGTAATAAACAATAAGATCTATACTACAAGTCACAAAAAAATACATGCACACAAAACAATATGCAATGTACAAGAACACATATAATTAAAGGGATATATATCAAATGCATTGTAATGATTGTCTGTGGCATGAGAAAGGAGTGGTAAATAGGGATAAAAAGAATAAAATAAATGAATTGGATGGGAGAGAAGCCTTGAAAATACAAGGAATGAATTTGTAACATGAACTGAAGATTCTGATGAACTCAATCTTCAACTCATAGGTGTCCATGTCTTCTAAAGATGTTCCCATGCCCTAGAAAGCAGTATATGTTGCTTTGGTAAGCCTGCATAGTCACATTTAGGAACAAAGGAACCAAAATTAGTAATGGAATGGGGTTGGTCCTGAAATAGCCCATAGTGGGTTTGGAGGCTACAAGAAAGATCAAAAAGAGCTTCCCATTCACATGAGAATAAACATAAAAAGGAACTAGGTATATTGGACAGATTTTATTGCTGATGGGGTTAAAAGGATGGAATGAAGACAGGTAAAGCAAGAAACAGATTATGGTTACTTAATTTTTATCTTGTGTTAACCACTGCATATATTTATAAAATTCTTACTATAACTAAAAGGCAATGATTCTCAAACCTCACTGTTAACAGTATGAATATATACGGAGGACACATGAATTTTTTATGTGTGTGGAAAGAAAATAATCAAATTCTGGAGCAGTTGAATAAAAATTATGAGTAGTAAAAAGTAAGAAAAGATTTTCTTAGAAATAAAAATCTCTAAAATACAAGAAAAATTTGGAGAATAAATAGAAAAATAAAAAATTACATTGAACATTGATATTTCCCATAGTCTATATAAAATTTTTCATTCACAATATTAAGAATATTTGATTGAATTATGATTTCATATATTAAAGATTATCATAGAAATAGATGATACCTAACCTCATTGGCAATGTGCATCAAATGCTAATATCCTTCAAAATATGTATCCAGTTTCAAATTATCCATTGAAATATTAAGCTATTGCCAAATCCATCAATAGAGAATACAATTTCAATTTAGTCTAATATGTTGGTACCTTAGAACATAAATAAAATCTAGTTTGGGTTTTGTTTGTTTGTTTGTTTGTTTTGACAAATACTGGTACCACTATTATTTATTTATTTTTAGTTTTTATATTGGCTTCTGGAAAGAAATTCACTTTATATTTTGCAAATGCTGAAAAATCTTTCCTTCAGAAAAAAGAAAGCAAAGTAGAAACAGAGAAAAAATTGAATTATTTCTGAACTGAATCTAGAAAATTCTCATTATTATTTTTTTTCTGAAGGTTCATAATTTAAAAATATCTTATGAGATTGTATTAGCAGTATAAATCATGTTTAAAGTAACACAAGATGTAAGTGAATTTGAATCTGCTTCTGTCATATAGAACTGGAAAAATTACTTATGTTAAAAGAAGTATTCAGTCCATTCTTCCAAATTCAGTTTTCTCACAAAAAATGATTCACTTGCTCACAAATTCCAAGGTCTATATTACCTACATAATCTTAGTAAAATATGAACAAATCACATTTATTGAGCTCGAGCACTTTCTGCATACCGGGCACTATTCGAAGCAGTTGGTACATATTAAATCATTTAGTTTTCAGCACAACTCTATTAGGAAGAAATTGAGGCACAGAGAATTGAAAGCTCTTTGCCTAAGGTCATAGAGTGAGCTAATGACTGAACTGAGTTTCAAACATGTGGTCTGGCTCCAGAATCCTTATTCTTAACTACTTGCCATCTTTCTTGTCAAGTGTGACAGTTACAGACAGTTCTTGTCATCTGGTGGGAGGGAACCTTGTCTAGATCATCTCATACTATTCTGCTATATTTACTCAACTTCACTGCCAATCTGCTCCTTCAATCAATATGGTATATTTCTGTTCCCATGGTCGTTTATGTTGTCTTTTCTAATCTAATGCTTCTTTTTTTCAAATAGCCAGGTCAAAGGTCATTAGAAAATGTGACTATCCCCACCTGGTCTTACCAAAGTCGACTTTGTCTTCCCTACTTTATGCATCTTAGTCATCTAACACTTAGCTTACATTATTCATATATTTTTTCCCCACATATTACTTTCTGCCTTGTCTTGTGGTTGTATGTGTACATTTTTATATTCCTAAATAATCTTACAGTGTTTGAAGATAAGATCTGCTTTCTTTTTTATTTGTAGTAACTACATCTAGTCTTATCATCAAAAGTATATCTATTGAATGAATATATTAATAAATAAATAGATAAGTGATTTAAACAGAAGACCAAAAGTGCTAAAGTGAATCAATCTCAGGGAACTAATTCAAAAGTTTACTTTTAGGCAGTACATTATAATTCTTTTCCAGACTGCTGGGATTATATTATAAATAAATCTGAGTGACTGTTAAGAACTAATTTACTCATGAAGTTTACAACGTACTTTTCATATTGTAAGATCCTGAGTCAAAAACATGTAAAGATAAGATAGAATGCCCTAATACTTCAAAGAATATATAAAACAGGTATAAATTACAAGCGATGATTTTCAAAGTTTGGACAGAACATCCAAAATTGATGTCCTGAATATCTTCTGGAGTACTTAATAATAGAAGCTATGTGTTTTTCTCTGTAGTTACAATATTTAATAGCACACATCAATGGAAGATAATTAATATATTCTAGCTGAATAAAAGAATGTATGAATTAGTGCAAAAATTAGTGAATAATGAGAGAACTTCAAGAGATAAACAGAGAAAGTAAATTTGCTTAAACTTTGACCTTAGAAAAAATTACCTTTTAGTTAGAGAACTGAGAAAGTTTATAGTCACTAAAATAATTTTAGACTCTTGCTCTTGGTACAAATCATTGTAATTAATAGAAACTGAGACAGTATTTATTACCAAAAACAATACATAAATAGGCAGATAAATATACTAACAAGGATTTGATATATTTACCTTATAATTTGTTTTTACTTCTAATACTTTAGGGCATTCACATTCACCTTGATTTCAGATAAGTGCTATAGGTAGAATTCCACTGAAAATAACACCATTGCAATAAAATTCCAAGACAAATCAGAAGCTTATAGTAAAAAATTAATCAAAATTTTTATAAGAAAACAAAACATAATAGCCAGCAGAAAACACAGCCAACAGAATCAACAGTAGAGAGATGTCAAATAGCAGGGTTATTGAGCACAAAATAAATGTAAAATGTGAATTTTAACACATTTCAAGAATTAAGACCAAGCAGATTTGAAAAGTAGAAAAATTGTACACTGAAAAACGGAAAATAAGAGTAATTAAAAATAAAGCAGTGAATTTATATGACAGCAACATAGATGCAGTTGAAGAGAGAATTAGTAAACTGAAAAACTGATTGCCAAAAATATATGGAAAATGCAGTCTGGAAAAGCAAAGAAATAAAATATTTTTAAAAGCAGTAAGAGAACTGGAGACTTAAGAGAAGGTCTGTTTTAGTTTGGGTTTCCTTGAAAGTAGAATCTCAACCAATAACTTAGGTTTAGTTTATTTACCTTTATGATGATAGTAGGGAATAACAGTGCAAACTAGAGTGGAAAAAGAGAAAGAAAAGTTGCAGCTTACTATTAAATTATCATTGTAGTTAAAGGACCATATAAGAAGTGCTTCAGAACTGTACCTCAAAAATCAAGGGAGGCTGGGAAAGTTATTAATAGATCCCCAACTGCTTTAGTTGAAGGATGGTCCTTGACGTTTCAGTTTTCCCTGTAGTTACAGGCTATACACATGCATAAACTAAGCAGTCCTCTATAGCTTAGGATAAAGTTCTGAGGCAGAAAGTAGAGAGATGCTGTTATTATGTGTACTCTTGAATTAAGACACTGGCAATGTGGAAGCAACTGTCAATCACAGCTCTGCTGACATCAGATTAGCCAAAGGGATGTGGTTCAAGACACAAAAAAGTCTGCTTCAATATGTGCTATAAAAGTAATGGGTTAAAAAAGGAGAGGAGAGAATAAAAAGTAATCAATATTTTAGATGTAATGAATAGAAAGCACCAGGTAGAAAGAAAATATTTGAAAAGCAGGTAGAGAAGAAAAGTAGAATATCTTGTTAAGAGTAGTTGCAAAACTCTAAGATGGCTGGACACAGTGGCTCACACCTGTAATCCCAGCACTTTGGGAGGCTGAGGCAGGCAGATCACTTAAAGTCAGGAGTTTGAGACCAGGCTGGCCAATATGGTGAAATTCTGTTTTTATTAAAAATACAAATAATTAGCGATGCACGGTGGTATGCACCTCTAATCCCAGCTACTCAGGAGGCTGAGGCACGAGAATCACTTGAATCCAGAAAGCGGAGGTTGCAGTGAGCTGAGCTCGCGCCACTGCACTCCAGATGACAGAGCAAGTGCACCCCCGATGACAGAGTGAGACTCCATTTCCAAAAAAAAAAAAAAAAGAAAAAAAGAAAGAAAAGAAAACCTCTAAGGTGACTTATCAACAGCAAGAATTGAAACTGGATGAGAGTGGAACATTATATTTAACATGCTGAAAAATATCTGTTGAACTAGAATATATAACCAGCTAAAAATAAGTTGTAAAATTGTGAGCAAAATAAAACCATATGTTGTCAAAAACTGAGGGAGTTTCCACCAACAGAACAATCTCACTGAAATAAAGTATAAAAATACTTAAGTTATAAGATAAAGTAACAAGATAAAAATAATAAACATAAATAAAGAGAAAAAGTGGTAAATGTGTAAATAAATCTAAGTGAATACTGCATATAAAAATAATTTCTTATGGTTTAAAAAGAGAACTAAAAATACATGAACATGTTTCTTAGTATGTAATATAAATCAAAAAGAAATATTTGGAATTAGAGTGTAGTTTTTCAGAATATTTGTAAAATTGCATGCATAACCACCTAAAATAATAGAGTATATAATTTTCAATATAGGCAAAATGTAAAATTGAATACAAAACAAATGCAAATAAATTCAGGAAAAAACCACACAAAATAACAAATATGACAAGTGCCATGGTCTAAATGTGTCTTTCAAAATTTATGTGTTAAAATTTAATGGCCAACGTTTGAGTATTAAATGGTGGACCCTTTGGGAAGTGATTGAGTCATTAGGGCAGAGCCCTCATGGATAGGATTAGGGCTCTTATAAAAATCTTGTGGAAGTTGGTTTGCTCTTCTGTGCTTTTCTGCCATGTAAATGCACAGCAAGAAGGCCCTGATAAGACAGCAAACTTGCCAATGCCTTGATCTTGGATTTTGCAGCCTCCAGAATTATAAGAAAATAAAAAAATTCAGTTCTTTATAAATGACTTAGTCTCTGGTATTTAGTTATAGCAGTACAAATGGACTAAGACAGCAAGAAAAATAGCATAAAATAATGATGGAAATAATCCAAATACATCAACAAGTGTAACAAATCGGTTAAACAATCCACTTTACACTCTACAGTAAGTCAGTTAAATACTTTATGCTCGAAGATCATAAAAAATACATTTTTAAAATTCAGCAATATGTTGTTTCAAAGTCTAACCTTAAGAAAGCGTATGTTTCTGCATTTCCTTTCAAGCCTCTGCCATTTCTTGAAAATAACATTCTTTGGGTACCAATGGTTCCAGAACCTGAGAGATACATGAATATAATATAAATTGAACCTGCAGTTTGTCGGCAAACCCAGCCAATCTCGGCTAATAACTACATAACTGATTCAGTCAATAGAATTCCCAGCAGATGCCTAAGTTATAAATAAATGCTTAATATTGAATGCCATTAAGTTTTCATGTTTTTTTGTTACAAAAAAAAATGTTCTCTTTAAAAGAGAAAGGTACCCTTTATTTCTTTCTCTTGCCTGATTGCCCTAGCCAGAACTTCCAACACTATGTTGAATAGGAGTGGTGAGAGAGGGCATCCCTGTCTTGTGCGAGTTTTCAAAGGGAATTTTTCCAGTTTTTGCCCATTCAGTATGATATTGGCTGTGGATTTGTCATAAATAGCTCTTATGATTTTGAGATACGTTCCATCAATACCGAATTTATTGAGCGTTTTTAGCATGAAGGGCTGTTGAATTTTGTCAAAGGCCTTTTCTGCATCTATTGAGATAATCATGTGGTTTTTGTTTTTGGTTCTGTTTATATGCTGGATTACGTTTATTGATTTGCGTATGTTGAACCAGCCTTGCATCCCATGGATGAAGCTCACTTGATCATGGTGGATAAGCTTTTTGATGTGCTGCTGGATCTGGTTTGCCAGTATTTTATTGAGGATTTTTACATCGATGTTCATCAGGAATATTGGTCTAAAATTCTCTTTTTCTGTTGTGTCTCTGCCAGGCTTTGGAATCAGGATGATGTTGGCCTCATAAAATGAGTTAGGGAGGATTCCCTTTTTTTCTATTGATTGGAATAGTTTCAGAAGGAGTGGTACCAGCTCCTCCTTGTACCTTTGGTACAATTCAGCTGTGAATCCATCTGGTCCTGGACTTTTTTTCGTTGGTAGGCTATTAATTATTGCCTCAATTTCAGAGCCTGCTATTGGTCTATTTTCAGTTAGGAAAAGAAGAAGTCAAATTGTCCCTCTTTGCAGATGACATGATTGTATATTTAGAAAACCCCATTGTCTCAGCCCAAAATCTCCTTAAGCTGATAAGAAACTTCAGCAAAGTCTCAGGATACAAAATTAATGTGCAAAAATCACAAGCATTCTTATACACCAGTAACAAACAGAGAGCCAAATCATGAATGAACTTCCATTCACAATTGCTTCAAAGAGAATGAAATACCTAGGAATCCAACTTACAAGGGATGTAAAGGACCTCTTCAAGGAGAACTACAAACCACTGCTCAGTGAAATAAAGAGGACACAAACAAATGGAAGAACATACCATGCTCATGGATAGGAAGAATCAATATCGTGAAAATGACCATACTGCCCAAGGTAATTTATAGATTCAATGCCCTCCCCATCAAGCTACCAATGAGTTTCTTCACAGAATTGGAAAAAACTGCTTTAAAGTTCATATGGAACCCAAAAAGAGCTCGCATTGCCAAGACAATCCTAAGTCAAAAGAACAAAGCTGGAGGAATCACGCTACCTGACTTCAAACTATACTACAAGGCTACAGGAACCAAAACAGCATGGTACTGGTACCAAAACAGAGATATAGACCAATGGAACAGAACAGAGTCCTCAGAAATAATACCACACATCTACAGCCATCTGATCTTTGACAAACCTCAGAAAAACAAGAAACGGGGAAAGGATTCCCTATTTAGTAAATGGTGCTGGGAAAATTGGCTAGCCATAAGGAGAAAGCTGAAACTGGATCCTTCCCTTACTCCTTATATGAAAATTAATTCAAGATGGATTAGAGACTTAAATGTTAGACCTAATATCATAAAAACCCTAGAAGAAAACCTAGGTAATACCATTCAGGACATAGGCATGGGCAAGGACTTCATGTCTAAAACACCAAAAGCAACGGCAACAAAAGCGAAAATTGACAAATGGGATCTAATTAAACTAAAGAGCTTCTGCACAGCAAAAGAAACTACCATTAGAGTGAACAGGCAACCTACAGAATGGGAGAACATTTTTGCAATCTACTCATCTGACAAAGGGCTAATATCCAGAACCTACAAAGAACTCAAACAAATTTACAAGAAAAAAACAAACAACCCCATCAAAAAGTGGGCAAAGGATATGAACAGACACTTCTCAAAAGAAGACATTCATACAGCCAACAGACACATGAAAAAATGCTCATCATCACTGGCCATCAGAGAAATGCAAATCAAAACCACAATGAGATACCATCTCACACCGGTTAGAATGGCAATCATTAAAAAGTCAGGAAACAACAGGTGCTGGAGAGGATGTGGAGAAATAGGAACACTTTTACACTGTTGGTGGGATTGTAAACAGTTCAACCATTATGGAAAACAGTATGGCGATTCCTCAAGGATCTAGAACTAGAAGTACCATATGACCCAGCCATCCCATTACTGGGTATATACCCAAAGGATTATAAATCATGCTGCTATAAAGACACATGCACACGTATGTTTATTGCGGCACTATTCACAATAGCAAAGACTTAGAATCAACCCAAATGTCCATCAGTGACAGACTGGATTAAGAAAATGTGACACATATACACCATGGAATACTATGCAGCCATAAAAAAGGATGAGTTTGTGTCGTTTGTAGGGACATGGATGCAACTGGAAACCATCATTCTCAGCAAACTATCACAAGAACGGAAAACCAAACACCGCATGTTCTCGCTCACAGGTTGGAACTGAACAATGAGATCACTTGGACTCAGGAAGGGGAACATCATACACCGGGGCCTATCATGGGGAGCGGGGAGAGGGGAGGGATTGCATTGGGAGTTATACCTGATGTAAATGACGAGGTGATGGGTGCTGATGAGTTGATGGGTGCAGCACGCCAACATGGCACAAGTATACATATGTAACAAACCTGCACGTTATGCACATGTACCCTAGAACTTAAAGTATAATAATAAAAAAATAAAAATAAAAATAAAAAATAAAAAAATAAAAAAAAGAGAAAGGTAAAATATAGTCAGAAAAGCTGAAATTCAAAATATGAAAAAATTGTAAGCACAGTACAAATAAAAGGAGCCAAGGTGTATTATCAGACAAAATAGAAAGCATGACTACAGATAAGATTGTCACTATATAATTTTTTCAATTAAGATTTAATTTACCTTTAACAAGTATCAAAATATATAAATCAAAATATATAAATCAAAAATTGAATAAATACAAGAAGCAAAAAGACAACAATTATGTTAGTAGATTTTAAACACATTTTTAGTGTTTGATTATTGACAGTTCAAGTATTCAAATACAGTAGAAAAATTAGAAAAATCAAAAAACATAATTTTCATGTTTAATCTAACGGATTCATGCAGAGCACTTGAAATATTACTACACTATTCACATCTGTAGGACTTGCATGAAGACAGACTCTAACAGATCCATGTAGTAAATATTTATGTCAATGAGATTATGGTGGAAATCAGCAGAAAATGTAACTAGACAAATTCTATTTGTTTTGAAGTAAGAAGTATATTTCCAGTGTTTCCACATTATTGCACTACACGGTATTTCCACTTTTTGGTTTAGCCATTTTTGCATTAGTCGTATCATATTGCAGTTTTAATAAACATTTTCTTTGTGACTAAAGGTATTGAGCATCTTTTCATACTTTTATTTTCCATTTCATATCTCTTTTTATGAAATATCTATTTAAGTTGTTTTTTTAACTGACTTATCTCTACTTTGTTGTTATCAATAAATTGTAGGATGTCTTCTTGTATTTTTGGTATGCATGTCTTTTTTTCCTGATATATTTATGATAAATAAGTTTTCTATTTCTTTAGCTTTATTTACACACTTTAATGCATCTTTGATAAATAAGTTCTTAATTTTATTATTGTCTAATTTATCGCTTTTCATAGGTATTGCTTTTGTACTTTGTGTGAGAAAATTTTGCTTACCCTGTTGTCATGAAGGTGTTTTCCCATGCTTTTCCCCCACGATCCTTATTATTTCACCATCAACATTTATATTTGCAACCCATGTGGGATTAAGTTTTGGGAAAGATGGGAGATAGGGGAAGATTCTAAATGCATTTATCTCCTTTTGCATATCCAATTGATTCAGCATCACTTACAAAACTATTTTTCCACACTTCAATTCTGTTTCACTTCTGTTAAAAATCAGAACAGTATATATACATGAATCTATTTATGGACGCTCTATATAACTCTAATACAGCTTGCTGAATCATAAATTGGTACAATGACTTTGAAAAACCATTTGGAAATATCTGGTAAGTTTGAACATACGCATCTACTTATGATCCAGCAATTCTATTTCTAGGTGTGTCATAATTTGAAGGTGTTATCGATTGCTTCAGTGGCTCCCCTAAATGCTGGCATCACACTGCTTGCTTTGAACTTTTGCCTAGTTATTGCCCATTTCTGGGTGCCCATCCCCAATATGTGTAGTAGAGTGAAAAGCCTCATGAGGAATTCTCCATTTTACTCATTCCCTCCTTTCTATGTTGACTCATTTATTTTCAAAGCACCCTGACAAGAATGCTCCACATGCCACAAGCTATGCCATTCATGGCCCTCAATGAAAGCACTGGTCCATGAGTCCTCACTCTGTTCTCTCCCTCCCTGCATTTGTGTGTGCCGCTGGATATGGTGTGCCTTCCTCTCTAGGACCTGTGAGTATAATCAATCCCTCAATGTCATATGCCTGTCTTTGTAATTTCCCTAACTATGTTGGAGTAATCCATAGAAACCCCACAAGGAAAGTTACTCCCTCACTTGTGAAAGTTGTAAATTAAAAATAAATGTCTACATGTGTTTGCCAAAAAAAAAATGTACCACAATGTTTAGAGAAAGGTTATTTGTAATAGCTTAACACTGAGAACTACCAAAATGTTCACGAATGTTGCAATGGATATTTATGGCATATCATACAATGAAATATATAGAACAATAAAAATGAATTAACTACAACTATGCATAATAACATGGATGGATTTCACAAACACAATATATAGGGGACAAAGCCAGCCAAAGTGGGTAGGGATCTTATATGATAAAGTCACATTACAGACAAAACTAATCTGTAGTGCTAGAAGAAAGGTTATTGTTAATTTATTGTAATGGTGTTCAAAAATAGGGAAAAATTTAAGCTACTGATATCGCTCCATTTCTTGAATTGGATGTTAGTTGCATAATACATTGTTGTATCCAATTTATGAATGTTCAGTTCGCTGTACATTGTGCTTTGTGCATTTTATATGGATGCTACATTTAATAAACATTTGAAAAAATAATATTTAAATAATTTATAATTAAACAATAGATTATAATAAAACTTAGAGCAGAAACAAAACTTGTGGAATGCAGCTAAAGGTCAGTTTAAAGGGAATTCTGTAACAGTTATACATGCTTATGATGGAAAAAAAAGAAAATTATTGAAATAAGCAAATAATTTAATATGTGAGATTAGAGCAAGAGATTAAATGTAAGGAAGTTAAAAAGAAGGAAACATAGATCATAAACCACCAAAATAGAAAATAAGTAAACAAAAAATAACTAAAAAATCTAATAGTTTGAGTTATTTTATAAAAAATGAGTAAAATTGACAAATTTTCAAGGATGATCAAGAGAAAAAACTAGATACAAATAAAAATAGTAACTAACTTTAGAAATAAAAAAATACATATATCATGGCAGATATTAAAAAGATAATGAAAGGATATGATGAGAAACTTATGGAATGATGGTATATTTGAAAAATCAGACTAAATAAACAAAGGTAGAGAAAAGCAATTCTGTAAAACAAAACTCAATTTAACCAATGACCAGTCAATTATTCAGAAACAAAGACAAACAAAGCTTGAAATCAGAAGGTAAAGAGGGAAGTACTAAGAAATGAGGGTTAAAAAAAAAACAGAATTAATTGAAAATCTGTACAAATTGGCATCTTCCACTCGACTCTCCATTGCTTCATCCCATCCTCATGCATTTAGCTTTAAATTCCAGGTAAAAACCAACTAACCAGCCGAAAACACAGTAATAAGTAAGCAAACATATATATGTAAAAAATCTACAAAAAATTTAAAAATGAATTAACAACTTGAAAAAGATTTAGGATTCTGGCACTGGAGATCAAAGTCACATTCATTTGAGGTTTTTCAGACAACTTACATCTTAATCAAAAGCTATTAATTTCCCAGCCAAGTCAACTGACACTTAATTAACTACCAATGTTCTTATTTACAAGAGAGACTTTGCTGAAAATAGACCTACATAAATAGGAATGTGGGAAATCTACATACGTAGGAGCAGAAGAAAACCACAATAGCCACCTGGAAAAAGTCAATCTATAAAAATCAGATGTATGAAGAACATTAAATCTTGAAATATAAAAACCAAGATAGACAAAGATTAGAACTGACTCTGGAGGAAAGAAACATTTGTCAAGAAAATACAAGATAATTTAAAAATAATGTCATAATACTAAGAGTAGCAAATAGCTCACTAATAAAGTTCCTATTTTTAAAAAGTGGTACTTTGATTCATGTGCTAATTTGTAGTACAAGTCTTAGAGGCATCCTTACCCGTTCTCTTTTTCTTATATTCTCGTATGAATCCCAGCAAATCTTATCATTTCTACTTAAAAATATATTCAGAGTCCAATTACTTCTCATAAGCTCCAGAAAAACCACCCTATGTAAGATACCATTATCCCTCCAGTGGACCATTTAAATGACCAGTTGGCATTTGGGTAACAGTATCTGCTTTCCATAATATGTTCTCTCATCTCAAGTTAATTGTAGAGAAGCATTTTCTGATTAGACACAGATAAACTGAATTACACTAGTTTATGTGATGGGAAATACAAGCTTAAAAGTTTTGAATACGATGTTGCTATGTAACTAGGGTATAAACCAGGTGAGTAAGTGAAATACTTTTACTGGCTGAATAGAAATATATTAGGAGAGAAGGCAAAGGAAAAACATGTTCTGCAGAAATTCAAATACATCATATATAAATGAAGAAAAATGGAGCAGAATAGTCAAGAGATTTTTCTAATCAGAACTATATAATGCATAGATAGATTATTTGGCACCATCATGGTCAAATTATGTATAGTGAGTTAAAGGTTATACACACAGAGATGATAATATTTCAAAAAGCATCAACAAAACAGGGAAATGCTAGATTTACATCATAAAGGATGCACACCTTGCTGAGCTTTAAGCAGAACAGAAGAAATGCATTTACATGAAAAATTGAAAGACACTCTTGTCAATATGAGCAAAGTGATGTGGAAAATTGGAATAATTATCTGGATAATTCAGGGCAAAAATGCTAATGAGGTAAAAGAGTTCTTTACAACTTGATTTATCTAGGTCAGCTGTCTACATTTATTAAATTAACTAGACAATTATTCAAGTCTCCATTTTTCTCAAGCTTGAATAGACTTTGGTATTGATTCCTTGTTTGTGGGTTGAAGCAGAAGAGCCTTTGCTGCATTATTGACATTTCCATATTGGATATAGATAATATTCATTTTGAATCTCAGCATGTACTCCATTATAGTTTAAGAAATACATGCAATATAGTTAAATACTTATACTGTGGTTAAAATAGGGTTGGTAAATACCAGTTTTCAGTTTAGACTCATAGTAAAGCGTTGTCTCAAGCATAAAGCAAGTTCATTTTATAAGTCTTGCAAATGCTTGACAAAATCACTTAAGATAGAGCTCTGTGTGTTTCAAGTGAAAACTTGCAGAATTTTGATTCAGTTACTTAAATATTATCAGTTTGATTATTAAATTTATCTTTTTACACAATACAAATATTGAAAGGCTTTCTTTTGAGAAGTTTTTAGGGGTAAATGGATTATAATCATATGTGGCTTCTCCAGATATGTGTAAGAAAACAATGAAGCAGAAACAATAATAATATTTGGAAATAACCACTTAACATGTGACAATTTCAAGCTCATGTATCACAAGTAACTGTAAGGCATACATTTTATTTTAAAGACTTGTGTACTGAAACTGAAAGATGGAAGATAGATCTTAAATTCAAATTTCCAAAGACCCTTTCACTGGAATTCAATCAGGCAGCAAAAGATTTTCCCCAACCCTGTTCAGACAGTTAAGAAAATAACATTAATACAGTGAGGCACCACATAAAGATGTTTTGGCGAATGATGGACAGCATATATGATGATAGTCCCATAATATTATAATGAAGCTGAAAATTCCTTATCATCTAGTAACACTGTAGCCATCTTAATGTTATAGGGCAATGCACTGCCTTTTCTATTTTTAGATATGTTTAGATACACGAATAATTACCACTGTATCATAATTACCTACTGTTCAGTACAGTTTGGTAGCCTAGGGGCAATAGTCTATACCTTACAGCCTAGGTGTATAGTTAAGTTATACCATCTAGGCTTGTGTGGGTACACTCCATGATGTTCACACAATGAAAAAATTGCCTAACATTTCTCAGAATGTATCCTTTTCATTAAGCAACATATGATTGAGCTTTATGGCTTGACAGACACTGCAAAACAAATGCATGCTTGAAAATATCATTTATAAAGAACTCTTATCTCAGGTATGGTCCACATAATGTATTACCTTAAGATATGTAAGCTGGGAATTTTTTTACAATGCTGATTATGATGAATAAACCCATAAAGCATAGTTTTACAACCTTGGCGATATTGATATTTTGGGCCAGATAATTAATTCTTTGTTGTGGGGGCCTCTCTTGAGCATTGTAGGATATTTAGCAATAGCATGCCTGATCTCTTCCATTAAATGATAGTAGGACCCTTCCCCCTAAATATGACAACTGAAAATGTCTCTGGTTATTGACAAATGTCCCCTAATCACCGCCACAGAGGCTACAACAGGTGTTAGTCTCAGCACTGCTATACCTACACAACCACTCCAAACCCCTTGTAATCAAGTACAGAATTAGCAATTCCAACTAAATAAGGGCATGTTGCTCTCAGAGGTTGCAGCTTTTCAGCTTTGTCTTAGATAGAGGACATATTTAAAAACTGAAAGGGAAAATGTGGTTAATGGTGACTCAGTCCTTTAATTGTCTTAAACCCTCAAGGGACCTCCCAAAGAAAACAGTAAATCCAACTCTGGGTATTGGGGCTTACAGCCATTTTGAGTGAAAGAAACCCTCCTGCTGGGAGATCTCTGGTCAAATTGGGAGTATTATATTAGTTAAGGCTCTGCAAATAGAGTGGCTTTCTGCCGATGCTTGGATTTTCCCATAAGATCAAAAGCCTGAACTCTAGAATTCTTAAAAAGAAATTACCAGAGACCCATACTAAAGTCTGAATGGAGTCATTAAGGATGCCTGATTTCCTTGAGTTTCTGTCATCTCTTGCTAAGGCTGTTACTTTTTCCAATGACAAAAGTCTGTAAAAAACAACAACAACAACAAAAACAACACAAAAAACCTGACCTGTTTAAGTGTTGACAACTGGCTCAAAAGCCAACATTTGTTTTCCTGCAATAAATGCTTCTGTTTGGGAATATCTTGCAGTGAAGCAAGGATTTTTAAAAAATTATAGTCTATGTTTTTACTATTAGAAATTAGAATGCTGGTTGAAAATGCCTGTTAGTATAAAAAACTATCTTTTGTTATTTAAATTGTTCATATAAAATGGCATTAATGAAGACTTCTCTCTTCTGATTAATTAGATAAATCGAAAATAATTTTTAAAATGTTTTATATAGAGAGGCCAAAACCAAAACAAAACATCGAGAACAGGGTTTCTCAGCTGCAACAGTATTGATATTTTTGGAGCAGATAGCCATTTTATTCTCTTAACTATTTTGCAGAACAGCAATTTATAATTTTAATAAAGTCCAATTTGTCAGTCAGGGTTTCTTTCATTTATGGATTTTTGGTGTTGTATCTAAAAAGTCATTGTCAAACCTGGGATCACCAAATTTCTCCCTATGTAATCTTCTAGGAGTTTTATACTTTCACATTTTACAGTTAGGTCTCTACCCCATTTCATATTAATTTTTGTAAAAGGTGTGAAGTCTGTGTCCAGATTCATTTTTTGTGCATGTGAATGTCCAGTTGTTCCATCCCAAGTTGTTGAAAACATTATCCTTTTTCCATTGAATTGCCTTTACTCAGTTGTCAAAGATCAGTTGACTATACAGATGCTCCTTGACTTATGACAGGATTATGTCTTGATAAACCCATCATGTTAACAATATTGTAAGTAAAAAATGAATTTAGCCAGTCGTGATGGCTCATGCTTATACTCCCTCACAGTGCTTTGGGAGGCTAGGTGGGAAGATCACTTGAGGCCAGAAGTTCTGGACCAGTCTTGGCAACACAGCAAGACCCTATCTCTATGGAAAAAATTCTGAAAAAATTAGGCTAGTTTGTTAATTCAGCATGGGCAATAGAGCTAGACCCTGTTTTCAGCAAAGAAAAACATGCGTTTACTACCTTGATAAACCCATTGTAAAGCTGAAAATATTAAGTCAACATTGCAAGTAAGAGATCATCTGCTCTGTGTGAGTCTGTTTCTGGCCTCTGTTCTGTTCCATTGATCTACTTGTCCATTCCTTTGCCAATTCCACACTGTCGTAATTATACTAGCTTTACATAAGTCTTGAAATCAGGTACTGTCAATTTTCTAACTTTATTCTCCTTCTGTGGAGTGTTAGTTATTATGGGTCTTTTGCCTTTCTATGTAAACTTTAAATTGATTTGTAGAAATTCATGAAATCACTAGCTGGGATTTTGATCAGGATTGCTTTGTAAATATAATTCAAAGTAGAAATAAATGACTTTCCTTTTGTCCTTGTTCATGGAATATCTCTCCATTTGTTTAGATTTTGTTTGATATATTTCATTAGAGTCTTGTAGTTTTCTTTATATAGAACTTGTACATATTTTGTTAGTTTTTGTTAGGTTTTAAAACCATGTTTTGTACTTAACAAATATTTGAGCATTTTTCTGTATCTTTTTGTTGTCGATTTCTATGCTAATCCCATTTTGGTCATAGAACTTGCTTTAATAATTGTATTTTTATTAATTTGCTAAGTTTTATTTAATTTATAAAACCATTCACTGAAAACCTAGCAAATTATGTATTATTTTTAATTACACAGGAAACATTTATAAAGGGAGACCACAATTTCCTTTAATTTTGTTATTTTTGGGGTTCGTTGTTCTCTGGAATCTGTAGGTTTAGATCTTTTTCCAAACTTGGTATGTTTTCAGCCATTATTTTTTTAAAATAGTGTTTTGTGTATGCACCACACTACCTTTTCTTTTGACTTTATGATGACATATAGTCTATATCTATTGAGGTTTTCCCACAGGATACTGGATCTTTGTTAATTATTTTTCTATTTGTCGCATTAGATTTTTCATAT
Source organism: Theropithecus gelada (assembly GCF_003255815.1). Taxonomy (NCBI): domain Eukaryota; kingdom Metazoa; phylum Chordata; class Mammalia; order Primates; family Cercopithecidae; genus Theropithecus; species Theropithecus gelada. Next base: position 44,822,337 of record NC_037672.1, read on the forward strand.
TGCTCTCTCTTCTATTGCAACTACTTTCCTCTGTCATCTTTAAATTCACCATTAAGTCCATTAATTGAAGTTTTCTTGTAATTTTGTGGTATATTTACATTTTTCAGCTACAAAATTTTCACTTGATTCTTATTTTTTCTATTTCTTTCACTGAGACTTTGTAACTTTACATTTATTTTTAGAGTGTTTATGACTACTTGTTAGAGTACTTTCTTAACTCATTAAAGTCTTTGTCTAAATATTTCAACATCTGTGAAACCCCAGTGTTGGTAATTGTTTTTGTTTTTCTCATTCGAGTTGAAATTTTCTCAATTCTTCATATTCTGAGTAATTTTGTATAATATTCTATATGGTTTAATGTTATGTTATGCTATTTATATAGAATATTGATATTTTTGTTTTGTTAGAAAGCAATATTTTTGCTTTGCAAACAATTGACCAAGTTGGGCTCAGACTGAAAGCTCCAACCAGCATTCCCTGAGTTGTGATTCTAGTATCAGTTTAGTTTTCCAACCATTGCAATGCCAATTTTAATCGATTCCATACATTCACCAAGTCTGGGTGTTGGGTGATGTTCTGTCAAGCCAGTTTTTAAATGCTCTGTATGCTGTCTAAAGTCAGAACCACTAATGCTCAGCTCAGAGGTGAATTTATAAACAAATTTAAAAAGTTTTTCTCCTGAGTTAAACAATCTGCACTATTGCTAAGGCATATTCCAGTTTGTGGGGCCTACCCTTTTCTTGTTCTTGAGACAAAATCTGGATCTCAATTTATCCCATTCTGCTTCACATTTCCTGAAACTACAACCATATTTAAGACTAAGAAGTAGGAAGATAGAGAGGAAGAAAAAAGCAAATGGGCATTTTCCCCATCCTCTAATGCCTACATTTGTTATTATAAGGACTCTTTCTTTTGCATAGGTATGTAAAGAAATAGATCAGAGAGGTGCTGGCAAGATGGCCTAATAGGGATAGCTCCCGTCTGCAGCTCCCAGTGAGACCAATGTTGAAGGTGGATGATTTCTGCATTTCCAACTGAGGTACCTGGTTCATCTCATTGGGACTGGTTAGACAGTGAGTGCAGCCCACAGAGGGTGACCAGAAGCAAAGTGGGGTGTTGCCTCACCTGGGAAGCTCAAGGGGTTGGAGAACTCCCTCCCCTAGCCAGGGGAAGCTGTGAGGGACTGGGCTGTAAGGGATGGTGTTATCCAGCACCAATACTATGTTTTTCCCACGGTCTTCACAACCTGCAGACCAGGGAATTTCCTCAGGTGCCTACACCACCAGGGTTCTAGGTTTTAAGCACAAAACTATGCTGCTGTTTAAGCAGACACAGAGCTAGCTGCAGTTTTTTTCTATACCCGAGTGGCACCTGAATTGCCAGCAAGATAGAACCATTCACTCCCCTGGAAAGGGAGCTGAAGCCAGGGATCCAAGTGGTCTTTCTCAGTTGATCCCACCCTCACAGAGCCCAGCAAGTTAAGATCCACTGGCTTGAAATTCTAGCTGCCAACACAGCAGTCTGAAGTCAACCTGTGACACTTGATCTTGGTTGTGGGAGGGGTGTCTGCCACTACTGAGGCCTGAGTAAACAGTCTTCCCCTCACAGTGTAAACAAGCCACTGGGAAGTTCAAACTGGGTATGGAACCCACTGCAGCATGGCAAAGCTGCTGTAGCCAGACTGCCTGTCTAGATTCCTCCTCTCTGGGAGGGTTTCTCTGAAAGAAACACAGCAGCCCCAGTCAGGGGCTTATAGATCAAACTCCCATCTCCCTGGAACGGAGCACCTGGGGGAAGGGGCAGCTGTGGGCACAGCTTCAGCAGACTTAAATGTTCTTGCCTGCTAGCTCTGAAGAAAGAAGCAGATTTCCTAGCACAGTGCTCGAGCTCTGCTAAGGGACAGACTGCCTCCTCAAGTGGGTCCCATCCCCCGTTCCCCCTGACCGGGAGACAGCTCCCAGCAAGGGTCGACAGACACCTGACACAGCAGCACTCCAGCTGGCATCTGGCAGGAGTCACTTGTGATGAAGCTTCCAGAGGAAGGAGCAGGCAGCAATCTTTGCTGTTCTGCAGCCTCTGTTGGTGATACTCAGGCAAAGAGGATCTGGAGTGGACCTCCATCAAATGGCAGCAGACCTGCAGAAGAGGGGCCTGACTGTTAGAAGGAAAACTAACAAACAGAAAGCCATAGCACCAATATCAGTAAAAAGGATGCCCACTCAGAAGCCCCATCCAAAGGTTACCAACATCAAAGACCAAAGGTAGATAAATCCACAAAGATGAGGAAAAACCAGCACAAAAAGCCTGAAAATTCCAAAAACCACAATGCCTCTTCTTCTCCAAAGGATCACAACTCCTTGCCAGCAAGGGAACAAAACTGGACAGAGAATGAGTTTGACGAACTGAAGCAATGGGGAAAGGATTCCCTATTTAATAAATAGTGTTGGGAAAACTGGCAGAAAACTGAAACTGGATCCCTCCCTTACACCTTGTACAAAAATTAACTCAAGATAATTAAAGACTTAAATGTAAGACCTAAAACCATAAAAACCCTAGAGGAAAACCTAGGCAATACCATTCAGGACATAGGCATGGGCAAAGACTTAATGATTAAAACACCAAAAGCAATTGTAACAAAAGCCAAAACTTACAAATGGGATCTAATTAAACTAAAGAGCTTCTGCACTGCAAAAGAAACTATCATCAGAGTGTACAGGCAACCTACAGAATGGGAGAAAAATTTTGCAATCTATCCATCTGACAACAGGCTAATATCCAGAATGTACATGGAACTTAAACAAATTTACAGAAAAAAAAAAAAAAAACCTATCAAATGTGGGCAAAGGATATGAACAAACACTTCCCCAAAGAAGACATTTATGCAGCCAACAAACATATGAAAAAAATCTCATCATCACTGGTCATTAGAGAAATGCAAATCAAAACCACAATGAGATACTATCTCACGCCAGTTAGAATGGTGAGCATTAAAAAGTCAGGAAACAACAGATGCTGGAGAGGATGTGGAGAAATAGGAATGCTTTTACCCTGTTGGTGGGAGTGTAAATTAGTTCAACCATTGTGGGGTTCAGTGTGGCAATTCCTCAAGGATCTAGAACAAGAAATATCATTTGACCTAGCAATCTTATTACTGGGTGTATACCCAAAGGATTATAAAACATTCTAATATAAAGACACATGCACACGTATGTTTACTACAGCACAATTCACAATAGTAAAGGCTTAGAACCACCCCAAATGCCCATCAATGATAGACTGGATGAAGAAAATGTGGCACATATATACCTGGAATACTACGCAGCCATAAAAACAAATGAATTCATGTCCTTTGCAGGGATATGGATGAAGCTAGAAACCATCATTCTCAGCAAACTAACACAGGAACAGAAAATCAAACACTACATGTTTTCATTTGTAATTGGGAGTTGAAGAATGAGTACATATGAACACAGGAGGAGAACATCACACACCAGTGCTTCTCAGGGGTTTTGGGGCAAGGAGAGGGATAGCATTAGGAGAAATACCTAATGTAAATGACAGGTTGATGGGTGCAGTAAACCACCATGGCACAGGTACACCTTTGTAACAAACCTGCACATTCTGCACATGTATCCCAGAACTTAAAGTATTATTTAAAAAATGCACAAACAAGGATGTACAGAAACAAATAAGTGGTGAAATAAACTATACAACATAAAAAAAGAAATAGATCATAGATAGATGAATGTACAGAGATAAACTGTTCGATAGAAAAACCTGATCAATTCAAATATATTTATTCAGTACCTAAATTGAGGAAAGTTTGGGAATAGTTTTCCCTTTTGAACAGGGTGTTAAGAAATTTCCTTCTTAGTTTCCTTTTGAAAATGTATTACTTGACCATTTATTTTATGACCAAAACCTTATGCATTTGTATACACAGCTCTCAAATATAGTTTTTAAATCTGCATGTTTGCAAAATGCTCCAGATTTCTTAACATAGTCCTTTCATTAGTCTATCAAAGAATATTTGTAGATTAATGGCTACACCTCAGCATTTCAAATGACTTTCTATGCTACAGTAGATTCTGTATGCTACCTCACTGGTGCCTATTTGCTGAAATTAAATCTGATGAGTGTGTAGAGATAGTTTTCCCTGTGCTTTGAGGAGTAGAGAGGAACTGTCCCTGCCCTGAAGGCAATTGCAGTCTACTAATTTACATAATCACACACAGAAACTGTGATTGAGAGTAACGGGTGCCTTAGGAGAGGAATACAGACAGTCTGTGAGCTGTTCAGAGGAGATGCTTTGATTTCAAGATAAATAGGAATGCTAGACTCGTGGTATTTCATTCATTTAGTTTTTATCAAATAATTGTTGAACACCTATTATGCATTTCAGCACTGAGATCCGTGGTGAACAAGACATACACTTGTTTTATGAACTTACATTCCAGTACACAAGGGCAAATAATAAACATAAAAACCATAACAGAGTGATTGCAGGGAGCAATGAATGCTGTTCAAGATGAGGAATAACACAGCTTGAGGAATGGAAATCATGTTTTTATGAGAGAGAGGGGCTTTCTTTAAGACTAAATCAATGATGTGTTTTAGGAGATTATATTTAAATTACATGAAGTTATATTAGGAGGGAGAGGGAAGAGTTAGTATGAAAGGCCAAAGGTAGAAGAAAAAGAAGATGCTCATAGATGAGAGAGAAGATAGCAGGAAATGGAGTCAGAGAAATGGGTCTGGGTCAGCTTACCAAGATCATAGTACCTGTGGTTAGGTGTTTGGACTTCATTCTGAGTGCCATTACCTTTGAATGATTTTATTTATATGTCTGAGCAGATACACATGGACACTATTGCCCTAGACAAGCATACTTCTTTTATGTATTTGCTGTACTTGTCTGCTTGATTACTTTTACTCTCACTATCTCTCCTCAGAAGAGGCCAATATAATAAGGTAATTAAGAACTCGGTCTTTGAAATAGATACACGTGGGTTCAAACTTTGACTGTGACCTTGTTAGCAGAGAGGTAGTTTGGCCTTTGGTCAAGCATCTTCACCATGGACTTCTTATCTGTAATGTGAGAAATGTAATACTTCACAGAATTTTTGCCAGAAACAAATTTTAAGATAATTACAGCATACTTAAAAATAACATGTATAAAATTTATGGTATTTATTATTACATTATTGTAAAATGTTCTTCCCTTCATTACATCTTTCAAAGGTTTTCTCCAAGATGTCCCCAAGTGAAATCAATCTCCCTCTTATCTGCTTCCAACTTTCATCTTTACTTAAAATTGCTACACTAAATTATAGAATATGATATAGTGTGAGTAGTTATTTGTCCCACTATAACTTAAGCTACTTAATGGTGATGACCACATTTCACATCATGATAACACCTGTACCAAAATATGCAGAAGGTACATTTAGCAAGCAAATAAGTAAGTTTATTTAATTTTGGTGAACAAAGAGTTGACATGTAGATATTAATATATTTAGATATTTATATTTCTTTTATCTATTGAGAGATGTGTCTTAGATAAAAATATAGCCTATGTTTATTATCAAAATTGTCACTTCTTTAGCTGAATTTTTCTTAATAAATGCACTCACTATGCAGTTCCTTTAAGCAGTGAGCTCATCATGACATACACGCTTTTGTAGTGGTCAGAAAAACTTCATTTAGACATCACTTTTGATTTGAAAACTATTTGTACATCAACTTTCAGGTATACAGATAAAACAAGATTGTTGAGGCAGGTCTCAATAATATCATGATTCATTTATGAAAAGATACTTTTGTTTGGAAATTCTGCGTGCAGAATCCTTTGGAAACATTAAAATGCAAATATCAACCAACCTCTGAGGAGATAAATTAAATAATGAACTGTTTAGGTATTTAGAGAAGCAGACTTGGCAAATCTTTCTGAGATAATGATAAAATGTGTGTGATTACTTTATTTGTTTTTATTTAAGCTATGTTAAATGTCAAATATTACTTTAAGTATATTATTTCAAAAAGCTCCAGGAGCAATTCTCTCTTTAAAAGTCAAGATCCCTAATGTCAGAGAAGATTTAATAATAAATCTTTATGCCATTAAGTGCCCATAGTAATAGTTTAAATTCTAGACATCAAATAATTTTATTAAACCCAAGCTCACAAACTCAAAAGTTACATTTTATGTAATTGTTCAATAAAACATAAACTTGCAACTGATAATTGCATGACTTCATATACCACATAGGTAAGCTTATACCAGAGACTGAAGAAACTGTAGCCTTGAAACAAATACAGATGATGAAAGAGGTGGTAAGTGTATAGATTCTTTACTAAGAAAAAGGGGGATATTCTATTGATGTCAGTGTTAATTGCTAAAACATGACTATAAGCTTAAAATGAGCTGAGTAGCCTATTAATTATAACTTCACTCGCATTTTGTCTTGCTTATGTCCATTTTCAAAATTTATTACCCTTAAATATCAGCCTTTGAACAATTGATTACTGAAGGTGGAATTTACTAGTATATAGAATGCAGAAGCTCGCTTTCTGGAATCTCCATACCCCGTCTTCTCTGTCAATTCATTCTCTCTGCAAACATTAGCATGTTTATTATTTCTTTGTGTTGATGGAAGGGAACATTTTGAACTGGCTTCCTACTTGCAAATCTTGCTTCAAATAGGGATGTTTAGTTTGTCTCACCATGACATTTCTTGATCTTTGGGAACATCAAATATGACCTCAGGAGTAGCAGCTGTTTCGGTTAAACTATATTTCATGTCTCTTGAGCTACAAAGGCACTTTGTCTCAACTTAGGGTATATTTAGATGGGACATAGATAACTGCGACCAAATAAGGCAGCCTGAGGGGTTCCAAAATTTGGGATTGGATGATTATTGTGAAGTTGTATGAGTGGAGAAAAAGAGTAAACATTAGGTGTTGGAGGAAAAGCCACACACAGAGGTGTGACACTAAAAGTCTAGATCTAGACCAACAGTAAGTGCCGGTGTCAGTGATTGGATTATTCTAAAGTAACAAAGGTGGAGATCACTGAAGACCTGGAGGGAGAGTAGATAGCTAGCCTTCAAGCAATATACCCACAGCCAGTGACCTTGGTTTGCTAATTCACTTGTTTACTACTGAATATTTACTATTTGCCAGATCCTATACTAGTACCTCAAAAGATTGTTGTCAGCAAGGTGGACATGATATTTGCCTTCACAGCAGCAATGGTTTAGGGAGGAAAATAAACATAAATTATACATATTTATTACATAACTAATTGGTGTGAGAGTATTTTGAATAAGTGCCATACTGTGCTATGAGACCATATGGCAAGAAAATATAACCTAGTCAACAGAATTATAGAAAGCTTCCCTGAGGAGGTGATATTTAAGCAGCCTCCAATCTGTAGGAAAGAGGCTGTCAAGTGTAAGACAGGGATGATTCCATAGAGATTGGGCCACTAGGTCATTTTTAAGACACCGATTCAGGAATGGGATAGGCGGAAGCCAAGTTTATAAAAATTGAAGCAGAAGGACAAAGTCAGTCCAGCTGTAGGAATGATTTGATGCCAAGCCAGAGAACAAGGTTAATATAATTTAGAATCTTTTGTCCTTGCTCTCCTGTCTTTACACAATTGCCTTACATCTCCATTTCTAACCACCTTAAACTGAGAATTAATCTTAGACACTGGAAGAATGATGAAATTAAATGACTTCAGCTTTAGGAAGAGGAGGGTGCAACAGTCTTGGATATTCTAGCATCTACGGAGAATTTTTTTTGTTACATGTGAAAGACATTATCCCTCTACAATCCATGGTATGAGGACAAAGAGATACTTAGGGTGTCCTACTATTCTAATCAGTTTTTTAAAAGTCAAGAAATGTTTATTGAGTGGCTATGACGTGTCAGACACTGTGCTGTTCTTTGGGGGGATATAATAGTAAACAAAATTAGTTTTTATTTTGAGATATTTATACTCTAGTACAGGAGACAGTCATTACAGTAGACTCCAACATGTGATATTATAGGATTGGGTTCTAAAATCTCACACAGAAAGACAAATAATCTAGACCTACAGTGTCAAGAAGAATTTCCTGGGGAAAGTAAGTTTGCATTGAGATAATTAACAAATAAATAATAGATGATTATTGAAACAATAGGGTTACCCAGGAGAATTTATGGAGTGAAAAGGAAACAGTGCTAAGGAAGGTTAACAAAAGGAAAGGAAAATGGCTTTGATGAAAATGGCTTTTATAAAATAGTTGGAGTGAGGAAAGCTAAAAAGTTGCCTGTGAAGGATTAACATGAAGACTAACAGTATAGAAAAATGTGTGTGTTTCCTCAGTCACTGTAGGTTGTAGAACATTTGGGGAAGGGCCCTCTGCTTGTCAGTCAATACTGGTCATGGTTGACATACATAGTGTCTAAACTACCTTAGATGCCAAGGTTAGGTGCTGTTGACTTGTAATAGAGAGATGTTTGGTTTCAGTTGTTTAGTCTCTAAAGGCATCAATCACATAGCCCTTTTCTACTGAGATCTTGCCATACCCACATGCTATGGGATTCAGAAAACATTTGTGCCTTTCACAGTTTTGGAAGGAAAATTCTCTGAAACTTTCCCATTTATAAATTTTTGCTTTTCCCATTCTTTTCCTTCTGAGATAATTTTGTATAATTCCATGAATCTTACAAGCAAATATTGGAAAGGACTTACCTTTTGACATCTGGGAATATCTTCTTTGGACCTAAATACTCTGCAGTTTCTGAGTGGAAAGAAAAAATTGACCATCTTGTTGGAATTAGATTGTTTATAGCAACCTGAGCAAAATCCAAGTTAATATCTCAATAAATCATGCTGCCCCGCCACATTAGTCATCCTTTGTGCAAGTTTCATGTCTTCCCTATACTTTACACTGTTGACCTTTGTTTTTCTGTGGAATTTAGGGACGACTTATTATTTTCATTAAACTACATTTCATATATATTAAAGACAATTTGGCCATTCCAATCGCATATGTTCAAAGTCCACCCCCTTTAAGGATTATATTTCTCTAGTAATTTCTGTTTTGTGGTGTGAAATCCCCTAAATTTCTCTTCTCTTAAAAATATACATAGTTCCTATGCACTGAAAGCACTAACAAGTTTAAATAATTACTGTGTGGACTCAGCACAGTTTTTTTTTTTAATTTTTTTAATTTATTTATTATTATTATACTTTAAGTTGTAGGGTACATGTGCATAACGTGCAGGTTTGTTACATATGTATACTTGTGCCATGTTGGTGTGCTGCACCCATCAACTCGTCATTTACATCAGGTATAACTCCCAATGCAATCCCTCCCGCTTCCCCCCTCCCCATGATAGGCCCCGGTGTGTGATGTTCCCCTTCCTGAGTCCAAGTGATCTCATTGTTCAGTTCCCACCTATGAGTGAGAACATGCGGTGTTTGGTTTTCTGTTCTTGTGATAGTTTGCTAAGAATGATGGTTTCCAGCTGCATCCATGTCCCTACAAAGGACACAAACTCATCCTTTTTTATGGCTGCATAGTATTCCATGGTGTATATGTGCCACATTTTCTTAATCCAATCTGTCACTGATGGACATTTGGGTTGATTCCAAGTCTTTGCTATTGTGAATAGTGCTGCAATAAACATACGTGTGCATGTGTCTTTATAGCAGCATGATTTATAATCCTTTGGGTATATACCCAGTAATGGGATGGCTGGGTCATATGGTACATCTAGTTCTAGATCCTTGAGGAATCGCCATACTGTTTTCCATAATGGTTGAACTAGTTTACAGTCCCACCAACAGTGTAAAAGTGTTCCTATTTCTCCACATCCTCTCCAGCACCTGTTGTTTCCTGACTTTTTAATGATCGCCATTCTAACTGGGACTCAGCACAGTTTTATGTTCACCTAAATTAATTAACTATGTAGACATTTTGAATAAAAGGAAGATAGAGACTTGTTTTTTTTGTTGTTATTTTTTGTTTTGTTTTGTTTTTTGTTTTTGAGACGGAGTCTCGCTCTGTCCCCCAGGCTGGAGTGCAGTGGCCGGATCTCAGCTCACTGCAAGCTCCGCCTCCTGGGTTTATGCCATTCTCCTGCCTCAGCCTCCCAAGTAGCTGGGACTACAGGTGCCCACCACCTCGCCCAGCTGGTTTTTTGTATTTTTTTGTAGAGACGGGGTTTCACCATGTTAGCCAGGATGGTCTCGATCTCCTGACCTCGTGATCCACCCGTCTCGGCCTCCCAAAGTGCTGAGATTACAGGCTTGAGCCACCGCGCCCGGCCGAGACTTGGTATTTTTAACCGTAACTGAAGAAGCAGCTGCTACCACTATAGGAAATTCATCTAAATGCAATCTCTGAGGAAGTTAGATACACTCATTATCATAAGGAAGACTTTTCTTGTGTGTACAGAAGTCTTTAAAGAAATCAGTCATTTCTCAGGAACTGTCTTATCCTTTAGTTTATCTGCCTATACTGCACCACTACTAAACTTATAGAAGATGGTATTTCTGAGGTGAATAATTTGCTTTCTTCTCTTTGGGTTTCTGAACATGACGAGGTTGTATAAGTTCACTGACATTTCTGTTTTCTTCTAATAGCCTCTTCAATTTCTTCTGCCTTAGAATAGGATAATAATAAACAAACCTATTCTGTGTAATTCATTTGCCACAAGAAAGTTTTGAACAAATACACCCCAGTAATTTGAAAAACAATTAATAATTTCCAGCCACTGGAAAGTGGTCACATCATACTAACAGACATGTTTAGTTCAGCTGGCACGATCATTTAATTTAACCATTCAATTTAAACTATTTGTCAGTGTTAAAAACCTCAGATTCCACGTAAAAAAAAAGTCTGAAGATTTAAACTAGTATTAAAAATAAGATTTGGCGTGGTGTTTTGATAAATATGGATTTGAATATGGCAAGAGTAAATTGGAGCTGAGTATCTCCATTTAAAGAGAACAATTCCATTCTGTGTGGTTCAGAAAGAAACTGGCTTAGCTATCATGGTAAACTACTTTTAACAGTAGACTACCAAAAAATGAAAACAACAGCAAAACCTTGTCACTTGGTTTACGGTGAGGATTAGTGTTTGTAAATCCACCTTTTCATCTCTTCATAATGATCCTAACTAAAGCTCTGAGACATCCCTCATGGAATTCTTAAGTGTCAAGAATATAATTTGAAAACCTTTGTATTGGTAAATATTCATGCAAATAAAAATAAAACCACCAGTTTGCATTTCACATGTTGTTTGGAAAAATACCCAAGGACCTTTAAAGCAATGTTTCATGCTGAATTGTATGTGAAATACTATTCCTATCCTATAGGTCTTAGCACCTCTATAGTGACTTTCTCTTATGGCACAATAGTAGGTTAGAGCTGTCTTTGTTCTTTCTTGCTTCATTTATTTCTATAGCTCAACACTTGTAATTTTGATTTTTGTATACACTATTGAGCTAAAATATGCCCATCAAGAGATCAGATATCTTATTTACTAAGATACTCGCTGAGTCATTTGTTTCCCACCATCCAAAACAGGTTTTGTGCTTTGAGCTACATGAGAATATAACTTCATAATTCAGGATCTAAGCTTGGTCTAGTGTGCACAAGAGAAATATTCTGTCTGAGGTCACTATGATAAGTTTACATTGAAAATGTGTGCACATAAAAAGTGGAAACCAGCTTGCTGATTCCTGTGTTTTTCTTCATCTATGTTTTACAGTATTTTAAATTATATATCTACATAATAGTGCTGCAGATTTCAAGTAACTTTTATATTTTTTCCTATTTCTGTATTTAATATTTTCCCTCTTATCTCTAATTGATATAGTCTAGGAGAGCTTTGTTGTTTATGTTTGTATTATGAGACTTTCAGGGAGAAGGAGTTATGAAGAATCTAACAAACACATAAGTACAGAACATAAGAATGTGCTGCTACCGGGTTTTGGCCTTTTTATAACCTTGCAATATCGAAACTCCCTTTTTCTTCCTGCCTTTGGCCAAGAGAGCAGATGGATAATTACACCCCTCAAAAGATAAATTAAAGAAAGAATTTGGACCAACTGGGTGACTGAAATATACTGCTAATGGAGGGTTGTGGAGAAATGGCTAAATAAGAGTCTCAAATGACCTTATTTTCCTCCTGGTGACAGTGCTTTTCAGATTAAAAGCTGTTTTCTTTTATTGAAATAGAATAGGGCCAAACATTGAACCTGCTTTGTAAGACATACATCAAGAGAGAAAATATTTCACCACAATGACATGACCTGACATTTTAAAGCAGATAACAAATGACATCTTGTCAATGGCATCAATTTATTATTCCCTCTCTTGTACCTTGGTGCCACAGCAGGATACACATTCCTTTTAATCATGGGACTGTGTTAAACAAATTTTTACCAGCAGAGAGTATAAAATGCCCCTCATCGTTTCCAAGTATCCTGACCTCTTGGTTTTCCCCACTGTAGCATATAAAGACAAAGGTTATGCTAAATTTTTCATCATTTTATTCAATTTCAGATCCAATTATGTGAGAGTCTTCCATCACTTACATGGGTGTATATGCTATAACACGAAGTGCCGCACATTAATCAGACTCTTTCTATCCAGCAGGCACCAGTGCTAAATCACATTACTCTAAAAAAAAAAAAATACATAAAATAGATGCAAATGTACAGAGAGGATGCTCCCTTTTGTCACAATAGGAAGTGACTTGTGAGGGTGGCCTTCCCATGAAGACCAAGAGAGTCTCAAAGTGCATTTTGTTTTTCATGTTTTCAACCACATTCTTACCCTAAAAGGAGCCTCTTCTCCCACTTGCTTGAATATCCCTCTGCCAGTTTATATCATAGAGTCTACTACTTTGAACACTGCCCTGGGCAATGACTTTCCAGTTGAACTATTGTAACTAATCGGCCTGTAAGCTGAAAAATGACCAGCTTGACATTCACTCAGTCTTTTCAGCAATGAAAAGTCTCACTTTCTTTCAAGTCTCTTTCAAGCATACAGAACCAAGACCTTAAATGCTGAATATTCCTAACTGATGACATTAAATTTGTGGGTCTGAGAGAGATAGAAAGGATTATATGACAAAGCAGTCTTAATGTTATTTGGAATTAATAGCATTTTCTTAAGATTATTTGAAATTGTATTTAGGCTGCAGTTTCAGACACCATCATGAAGATGAGTTACACTTGGTTTCAGAATAAATATACAAAAAATACACTATGAAAGTTAAATAAATGTGTTACTGAAAAGCTGATAGAAAAGACTAGAAAATTTTCCATTTACACAATATGGGACGAGGCCTGTAGTCTAAGACAAACAAGAATTTAAATACCACTGCAACAGCTTTCTAATTATGTGAGGTTGGGGAAGTTACATAACCTTTTAAAGTCTCAATTTGTTCCTTTACAAAACAGTCGTAACATTATTACCTATCTTATAGAATTTGAGAGGATTAAATGAGCTAATATGTATAAAACATCAGGCATAGTGGCTGGCAGTGCTAAGCACTCAATAAATATTAGTTTTCATTATTATCATCATGAAATTCTAAGGCATGCCTAGAATAAAACGAAATAAAACAAAACAAAAGGTAGTTGTTACCCTGACTTCAGGGAACTGATTGGGAGAATAATCTCACTTGCCCTAAATTCTAATTGAGGATTTAGAAGTTTTGTTGCAGAAAATATCATAATCACACAGAAGGAAATCTTTCCTAGGAAAATTTCAATAGACTGATAACCTGCAGAACAAGTTCAAATCAGTGTTCTTCAAAAGTTAACTAAAAATAGTCAATGTAGAGGTATCAATGCCATTCCATATCAATGAGTGGCATTTTTACTCCACATAAGAAACACTTAAAAGGTTTTAGAAATCTATGCATTTTTAGGAACACTGGATCGATCTTCCAGCTTTGACTTTAAAAATGTGTAAGAAATACGTAGACCTTAATTCACACAGATGTAGACTCTAGAAGTCTGACGTGATGGTTTCATTGATTCCAGGTTTACAAAATGATCTGAAATTGTTATAATTTTTTTAGTTTCAATTCTAATATTTTGTCGTACAGTGAATTGATTTGGGGAGAGGAAGTACATGTAAAACAAAATTTAAAAATATTTTAGTAACTCATTATAAATTAGCTTGATCTATCCATTATAGTCCTAAAGAAATGAAGGTGCTAAGTTTCACATTATTCACTCTTTTGTGGATGTAACATATACTCTTATCCTTATACTTCTAGTTTTCAGAACAAAAGGGAAAATCCTGAAACCAAATAACTGGGTGACCGTGAACTAAAAGATTTCTTACCTTAAGCTACACAATTCAGAAACAAGTGATCATACATTAGTTGAATCAAAAAATAAAAACTTTCATTTTAACTTGTTTCTTAGGCTGCCTGTTAAAAGACTAGGAATTTTTAAGTGTATTCCAAGTTGCACATGGGCATTCCTCACATAATTTTGATTCAACTGATCCTTTCACTAGAAATATTTATATAGGCATGTATGTAATTGAAATATTTCAGAGTGTTTTTACTTGTTTTTATTAACTGTTGCTTTGCGATAGTGAGCATTATTTACCTGGGTTAATAAGAGTGCATAGACTATGAGGCAAGATAGACAAAGGATTAAGGATAAAAGAATTATTGAATTTCAATTGAGGTATAGTTTATGTAATTTATGTTTACTTACACTTCATACTGAATATAGAAAAAGGGCAATAAAATTATTATTGTTTTCCTATAATAAACCTTGATATGCTCTACATTTTTCAGTGGTATGGATTTTTTCTTATAAATTAGATTTTGTAACTTAGCTTCATATTTTTCCTCATTCCTATTCTTATTTACCTAATGTATTTCTGTCCTTATTTTCTTTTATTTCTTTCTCTTCCTTTTCATTCCATCTGAAACAAGGAACGTTCAGTGCCACAAAACCTCACATGGAGATTATTGCCATAATTTATTAGCTTGCTTTGCTGATTTGTCTGGTTCTCATTTCAGCCCATATGGCTTATTCTGCTTAGTTTTACCATTTGTTAAAGTCATCAGTGGATACATATTAAGTACAGACTTGTATTTTAGACAATGGAATGATCAGAAATACAGTTTGTAGGCCTAATTTATACTGTTAAGTTAGATAATATTTAATAAAAGGATACACGATAGTATATGAAAATAACTGGCTAATGAAAAACGTTTGTTACGTTTTACTACAACAGTGTCTTCAATGAGGAGGAGAATGAGAAAAGCCTACTAAGATGAAGTGGCACTAAAATAAGCCTAAGGCAATTAGAGTAGAATCGGGAGTCCATTCTGGGGAAGATGGTGAGAAGAAGGCATGAACAAAATAAAGGGGCAAAAATATGTTGTGCCCCAGGAACAAAGTGAGCTGACCAACTGGCTGGCATAGGGTAGTTGGGCCAACTGAGAGTTAAATAGGTACAGCTTTGGATACTAACTAAGGAGACCTGGACTTTATTCTATAACCAACTGAAATATTTGTATTAGGAAAATTTCATACCCAGAATCTTGTTTTGGTTTAATTAAAGAGAGGAAAGAATAAAGAGGGGGAGATAAATTAGGGAAAACATTAGCATTTATTCAGCATCTCCTATAGTTTTGATTAGTTTATCAAATATTACTGAATTAGGGAATGAAGCTACAAATGTTAATATGTGATTGTCCTTTCTCGTTAGAAAATCACAAATTAATGAAACAGCAGACATACTATTTTAATGTACTGGCACTTCTGCAGTAGAATCATGTACGTAATATGTTCCTGAAACATACTTGTGTGTTGCAGAATTACATATTAAAAAAGAGGGCTTAAAGGAAAAATAAAATTGTGCAGACTATGCAAGGCCTATGTAACTTTGAAACCAGAGCACTAAAAAAACAAACAAACAAACAAAAAAAAACAATAACAATCTTAATAAAAACAGGAGCATAGCTGTATCTCCATTATTTACTTGGTGCACTTCACATTTGTACCCAGTAACAAAGTCAAGTAAGCCTTCACAGACTTAATCTTTGGGCTCATGCTTTTTTCCAAAGTCACTGAAAACATTCACTTATAACAGAGACCAGACGCATCAATATTAAAAAAAAAATCTTACCCCCCAAAAATCTGCTCTTTAGCATAAGAGAAGTTACTTTACAGTAATTTCATCTGTAAGTTCAAATTGACTAGATAACTTAATATTGTGGGAAGTATGGCAATTACTGAAGCAACTGACCCCATACCTAAAATAAGTCACTCCTTGGGTTTTCAGGGTTTTTTTCTTAAGCTTTTCATATGTTACTAACATACTTTATGTAATTGTGAGAATGTTTGCCCTTGATCTCTTCAAAAATATTAATAGCCTTTGAAATGTTATGAATGAACCAACACTATATTGACCTCTGCATTATATTAACCTCATTCTCTTACTTAGTAATCACAAATGAGCTGATCTGCTTAAAGAAACATAAATTGTAGGAGAACAGATTAGAATATATATCTTTGGATAGAGGCTAGAAATAACCTCAAGGTAACATAAAGAAAGGCTATTTGATTTAACTCAATGTCCTTGGGAAGGGATCCTGGAAGAGGTGACATCTTAACAAGTCTTGAGGAATAAGTAATAGTTGATCAGGTAAAGATGGTGAGAAGTGAACTCTTAATGGAGAGGAAATTGGAGCTCAGAGAGGTTGCATAAGCTGCCTAAGATTGCAGAACTAGTAAGCTTTTAGAGCTAGTATTTGAGCACAAGCAATCTTGTTTCAAGTGTACAATCTTCATGAACATGCTATATTACCTTTTCTTATGCTTAGTATTTAGAATGTATTTGCATAGATCAGGTGAGGTTTGAGGGTCTGAATTATATCACCAGTTCTAGGAACGGAGAAGACATTATGATTGGAGAAACTTTTAGTAAGCTAGTTATAGAGGATTTGGCCATTGATTCAATATAGAGGTGACAAAGGGAAAATTAGTTTCTGATAAGGGCAATAACTGTTGCAATGGCAACATCACTAACTGAAATTTTGAATAAAAAAAAGAAGAGGTTTTGAAGAAGGGTCTGAAATTCTCTTTTGTACATGCTGAAGTTGCTGGGTCTGTGAAGAGCTGAATGATGAAGTATAGCTTAGTCATTGAGTAAAGAATTATATATGTAGCACTGGAACTCAAAGAATGAGTTCAAGATTGGAAACGTAAATGTATAATGAGTAATCATTTGCATACAAATGATGGTTCAAAGTATAAAAACACACAAGATTTCACTCCAGAATAGTACAGGTCAACACCTAAGCATCAAGCAGAGGTTGAGCTCACAACAAACAATATAAAGGAAAGATTCTGGAAGTAGATATGAGTAGGGTCACAAAAGCCAAAAGAAAAGAAAATTCAAGAAAACTGGTGTCTCAGTCCATTGGGCTGCTATAACAAAATACCATAGGTTGGGAGGCTTGTAAACAACAGAAATTTATTTCTCACAGTTCTGGAGGCTGGGAAGTCCAAGATCAGTGGGTCAGCAAATGGGTGTCTGTCTGAGAACCCACTTCCTGGTTCATAGATGGCCATCTTTTTGCTACAGCCTCACATGGTAAAAGTGAAAAGGATCTCTCTGGAGGCTCTTTTGTGATGACACTAATCCCATTGATAAGGGCTCCACTGTTGTGACCTAATCAACTTCCAGAGGCATAATCTCCTAAAACCATCACCTCTGGGGTTAAGATTTCAACATACGAATTTTGGGGAGAAACAAGCTTCTAGTTCATTACCAATGGTAAATGTAAATTCAGTGGAGAGGGCTATTTTAAAATATAGAATTAAGGAAGTATGTAGAGTGAATTTAGAGTATCCTTTAAACAAATTTTATCTCAAAGTACAAAAGAGGGCTAGAATGGTAGCTCTAGTTTAGGTGTTAGGATCCACAAAGGATATTTTAGGATGAAAAAATTCAAATAAGTTTAAAGACTAATGAACAGAACTAAATGGTCATGGATATTTTGTAGAGAAAAGGCATTATTAATGGAATGAATTCCTAAAGAAGATAGTAGAGGTAATGTGTGGGCATTGAGCAAAGGGAGTGACAGCTCTAAGACAGGGAACAAGGGAATAAGAAAATAGGACATAGACTGTTCAACTTATTAGTCTGAAGGTAGGAAGGAAGATAAGATAAATTAGACCTGGCAGACTCAATTGTGTAGGCCAAGCAGAAGGCAACAATTACACCTGAGACTAAATGAAATAAGAACAGGTAAGATAGTTTATAGTGAATAGTGAAGATTCAAAACTGTTCTTCATAACAAAGGGAAGAAACCAGTTTTAAAAATTAGTAAATTACTGTGGAAAGGAAAGAGCCAATTGTGAGGATAGTTGAAATTATTGACTTTCTAATTAGGTGCCAGATTTTGTGCCTGGTCTTCAGATAAGTTATTTCAGGTTACCCTCACATCAATCCTGCAAGGCAACCATTTTTTATCTCTATTTTACAGATGAGAAAACTTTAAGCTTTGAAAATTTGATGAAGGTCACACAGAAAATCTAACTCAGGTTCATCTGAATACCATAATCTATGTTCGTTGCATGACAGCTAGTCCTGGAAATGGAGAAACCAAATGGTAACCTATGCTGGGAAAATAATAGTGTAAGTGGAGTGGAAATATGTAGATGTAAGCCCAGTAGAAGGAGACTCTTTGATTCAATTTATATGGGAACTGAGGGAAAATACAACACACATATACAAATGCACGTATTTTTGTTGAGGGCCTTGAGAAAATGGTGATGACCTGACATCAGACAGAAACATAGCCAAGAAATCTAGCTCTAGAAAATGATTCCATTTTAATATGCCATATTTGAGGCTATAATGATACATGTGACTAGAAATATCCAGGTGGCAATTAGACGTTTGGAACAAGAGTTTGAGAGAGATACAGTTGGACATAAAGACTCGTGTCTCATTTTCTTTGAGAGAAAAAAATCTCTATTGTAGATAATAAAATAAGAAAAAAGAGAAAGGCCAGAAAAGAGTAAGAGCCTTGCACCACATAATGACGTTTTGGTCAGCAATGCACCACATATTTGATGTTGGTCTCATAATATTATAATGAAGGTGAAAAACTCCTGTTGACTAGTGATATATAATTGAACCTGACCTTGTCAGGATGAATAGGCCTAGGCTAATGTGTATATATCTTCATTTTTAACAAAAAAGTTTAAAAAGTAAGAAAATGTAAAACTTCAAATAGAAAAAAACTTATAAGGATACAAAGAAAGAAAATACTTTTTCTGCCAGTATAAAATGTGTTTGTGTCTTAAGCTGAGTGCTACCAGAAAAGAGTCCAAGGTTTAAACATTAAAAACGTTTGTAAAGTAAAAAAGTTACAGAAGCTGAAGTTTAATATTGATAAAAAATACTTTTAATATATTTAGTGTAGTCTATATGTGGTATTTATAATGTACATAGTGGTGTACAGTAATGTATTAGGCCTTCACTGTAGCTTACTACTCACTCACTGACTCACCCGGAGCTACTTCTAGTCCTATAAGTTCCATTCACAGTAAATGCCGTATACAGGTGTACCACTTTTTAATCTTTTATACTGGGTTTTTTTAAGTACATTTTATATCGTTGGATATATTTAAACACACAAATACTAACCATTGTGTTACAACTGCCTACAGTATGCAGTACAGAAACATGCTGTTAAGGAACTATAGGAATAATAGGCTGTGCCGTACAGCCTAGCTGTGTTGTAGGCTACACCATCTAGGTTTGTGTAAACACACTGTGTGATGTTCACACAATGATGAAATTGCCTAAAGCATTTCTCAGAACATATCCTTATATTTAAACAGCATATGACTGTACTTGCAAATTTGAATGGCATACATTCAAATTTATAAGACAGTAAAAATGTAGAAAACAAATACCCAAACTGGTAGAAGGAGAACTAAGAGAGGACAGCGCCATGTAAACTGAAAGAAGTGATGTTCAGAAACTGTTCCTTAGAACCAGAGAAAAGGAAATGAAAATGAAGATTTTGATATGTCAGTATTTTCATTATTTGAGTATCTCGTGACTTCAAAAAGAGCATTCTCTAATGGAGATGTTATAGGAAGAGAATCTGGACTACATGTTTATGTGTATATTCATGTATAAATATTGTTCTTTTTGCTTAACAGACAAATATCATGGTCACTGCTATAGTTTGGATATTTCTCCCTCTAAACCTCAGGTTGAAATTGGATCTCACTGTTGGAGATGGATCTCACTGTTGGAGATGGCGCTGGGATAGGAGATAGGGATCTCATTGTGTGATATCTGAACACATCTGCTCACTTCATCTTCTGCCGTGAATGGAAGCAGTCTGTGGCCTTCCCAGAGGCAGATGCCCAGTCTTGAACTTTTCCAGACATTAGAATTTTAAACCAAACAAACATTTTTCTTAATTACACAACCTCAGGTATTCTTTTTTACAGTCCTCAACAGAGTAAGACAGTCACAAATTGCAAAAATGTAGCTTTTAAAATATAACTTTTTCTAATTTCCTTACACTGGGGTACAAACCTGCTTAATGACAAATTAGGTTTTTCTTTGTTACCACAAAAATCTCTCATTTATTTTCAGTTTAAGTCAGCCTAATTGGCATTTTCTGTCCTCAAAACCCTCTTGTCTTTCATCCAGCTTCCATTTCTAAACTCCAGGGGACCTGACTGTTGTCAGCAGTACAGCTGGGAGGGCTGATCCTATCTCACCCTCACCTGAGGCCCATATTTCTTTCAGATTGAGCCTGCTCTGGTAGTTCTGTGTGTTGATGCATGGCCTCTGTAGCTCTAGCCATGTCTTCCTGGGCCTGGCTGTAGAGGAATTGACTGATCTACCCCTTTCTGGGTACTACATGTACTCAGCCATCCATGGTTACTCTTATAGTCTATACGTCTCTTTTGACCAGCTCTATCCAGGAGAGGGAAGGTGATAGTCATGTAAGTTAAGATGTAGGGTAGAGACCAAGCTTCTACATTGCCTCTGTCTATTTTCATTTCTTTTATTTTTCCTGCCCCTCTTAGCTATGAGCATTCTTTATGCTGTCTTAGAACTAGGAACTGGGATTAAAACAGCATCTCTGTTCATTCCCTAGCTTCATTCAATTTTCAAAAAATTTTTTGTTTTACTTCCAAACTAATCTTTTCAAAATTAAAAGCTAAGAATTTTTTTTTCCTACTCTATTTATGACAACTTCCCCTGGGGTAAATGCTGGCTCATTGTCTCTGTCATAAAGGAGGACTCATGGGAAAATGAAAAATATGTGCTGTTTATCTCACATGATTAATCTTCTTTATTTATCACATCTTGTTCCAGAATAGGATTTATGGCAGATTTCATATATTTAGATAAATTGAAGTAAAAAATAAATGGATGGGGGCTGGGAGGGGAGAGCAGGAAAGCAAAAGAAAGAAAGATGAGATGAATTCAAGACTGCCATAAAGTTGTCTAAATTTGCTTGAGACAGGTCACACATTTGACTGAAGTTTTGAAGCCATCAAAGAAAAAAAAAAAAAAACCATTGTAGAAAACATGTGGCGCAGTGTTCATAAAAAAAGAAACTCACCTGTTGCTTGGAAAAAGCATAGTTATTCCTGGTACTAAGTCAAGACAAAATTTCTTCTTTGATTCCTCATAAGAAGGACCCTGTGACATAGTGAAGAATATGCTGCAGAAATTATAGTTTACTACATCAATGAGTTTTATGGGACTGTTTGTTATGGAGTCCTTCAGTGCAAGCACAAGGCACAATGCCAAGGTGAAGGCACAATTTATTAAAAGTGTTTCTGTGGGCGACAACATTTTGCAGCCTGTGTGTGCATTTCTCTGTTTGTCAGACTAAATTTACGGGTAGGTTTTAATGGTTCCTCTATGTGGATTGAATTACGCTTCAGGAAATCTTTCACAGATATTATCCTCTTAACTAAAGTTTGGATGGGTGTTGAGAGATAATAAATTTGTAGTTGGACTCCCTTACAAGTACTTGGGGTGCAACTACTTTGTATTACTGATGAAGAGCAAAGCCACACACTTTATTGTTACATGGGCTGGGAGTAGAACAGCATGAATGAGGGAGGAGCATTAGAATGAGCTTGAATAATAGTTACCCCATTTCTACTAAGAAAATGACTGTGGGAAAAGTTGGTACAAAATTTCCCTCATGAGGCAGTTTGGGATCTGCTTTAACTCATTGATAAAAAGGCCCCTTGAATCTGACAACAATTTCAGCCTGAGGGGAAAATATATAATGTGTGTATTTAAATACTCAGAGCAATTATGAAACTCAGCATGGTCTCCATTGGCCATTTAACCTTGAACATTCTAATTTCCAATGTGTCCCACAAAATAAATTGGTTTCAAATCATATACAGAAGTAAATACATGAATCAAATGTGTCTAAAATAAAGTTAGTAAAATAAGTATTGCCTTCTATTGAACAAAAATAATGACGTTGGTTTTAATGGAGTTGATAAGTAGCATTTCTTTTTTGGCAGTAATTAAGTAGTAGTTCAACTTGGAATTTTAAAATCGTAAATGTGCAATGCTTTCATTGTTACCTAATAACTTTTTTGCTGTTTTTAAATAAAATTATTACAAATGGAGTTCAGTACATTGAGAGACTTATTTAACATGGCAGCAGAGTTAACATTGCAAAATCAGCTATAATAAAGAAGTCATTGCTCTTCAACATTGTATGTAGGTTGTCTCATATTAATGATTAAGTTGTAAGCTCTACCAGAGCAGAGAACACTTTTTTCTTAAATTTTTATCTTTAACCCTCAAAACGGTGCTTACTATATAGTAGATATTAATATCTACAGAGTAGATGTTAAGAGCAGTTGCTATTTTACATTAAACATTTTTACCAAAGCAGGTAAAAATCAAGAGATGTTATTGGTTTTGAGTAAATATTATGTATTTAAAAGAAACAAGATACACATTTCTATACAAATGCATATCTACTTTTAATCAGTTACTTTTGATTCCTTCTTTAATTAAAAAAGAGGCTATCACATTTCAGTTAATAGTTTATTATAACATGTGAAACATGATATAACCGAACCACTTTTACTTGATCCTTTGAACTCATATATCTTTAAAAACATTTTCTGAACAAAATATATAGTCCAACTTATATTGGAAGTTAGAGATTGGAAAAAATACAGAAAAGTTTATCTCAATACATTAGAAGCTTAACAGGATGAATGAAAAGCAGCTGTCAAAGTTGGGAGATAATGGTTCTGTATTTGCAGGTCATTATAGCAATGAAAATATGGCAATTGCCAGATGTCTCTTATACTTTTAGATGATGAGTTCATGTTATCATGATGCTTTTGTGAAGCTGATTAACTACTGAGTATTAGACTAAGTGTCTTAACAGGCTCAAAGACCAAAATTAGAAACCTTGAATTTAAAAGTTGCCATTTGCTTACTGTTGTTAATAGCTTACCTAAAGTGGCATGAGTAATAGAGATTTTTATCTCTAAATGATATTCCTGCCAGCACCACCAACTGTTGAATGTTAAACATGAGATTTGGCAGGTACAGGCATTTTCAGTCACCTTCAAAAAGCAGTATGTAGACACCAAGCTAAACAGCTTACATATTAACAAAATCAGCATCCCATCCATCTGGCGATGGAACAAATGCGTCAGTCATCTTTCCGTCTTTGGGTGACAATATTTCTAGAAATGGATGATTTCAAACATTATTTCTGATTCTCAGAAAAACAATTTTATTTACCTGGCGATTGGTTCTGGGCAAAATTATGAAGTTAAAAAATGTCCTCAGCTTCTTCCTGCTGCTCTTTCAAGCCAGCTCCCACAACATCACTTTTACCCTGACCACTCATCCTAGCACATTTTGTTATTAACTCCTAGTTGTTGCTGTACCAAACATTGACCACATTGAATTAATGCTTACAATTGATTAATCTTCTCTCAGCCAGCATATTTTTTAGGACTCTGTGTTTACAGTTGATTGTATTTAGTAATTAATTAGGTAATTTATATCTTGGTGTTTAGCTACTGATTAGTTATAATCCCTAGGTTAAAAATGACTTGCTTATATAAGATGTGACTTTCTCCCTCTAAAATTACTGAAATAGTAAGCATAATTTTGAAAATGCTTATTTATTTCTAGTCATCTTGGGAAACGTTTGGGAAATTGTTAGCTTATTCAGTGCCCCTGGAATTACAGACCTTAAGTAGCATTGTAATTTCTACTCCTCTATCTGGCTAACCCTATGTGGAAAATTTCTTTCACAGATGACTTTGGTAGAATTTGGCAAAGCTAGCAGAAGGTAAAAGTCTTTGAGGTTTGGCAGAATCTCTAAAATTTCAAAAGAACCTAATTTCTTCTTTAACAGGCTAATATGCTTATTCATGCAATGAGATGCCAGACTTAATTTAACAATAGTAACAACAAAAATTGAGCTGCTACTCTGTATGTTTAAATGAGGGGCTACTTAAATCAGAGTGAAAACAAATTTGATCTTGACTTGTATCATTTTACATTTTATTTTCTACTTTCTTGTGAGAAGATACAATTTATTTCTTCTTTTTAAAGAGTAGGAATTAGGTATAGACAATTCTGTAATACTTATCCTGTCTTTTTTCAAGATAGAGTATCCAGTTATATCTTTTGCATAATGCAAAATTCTCACCATTACAGAGCACACATTTTAAATTTATGGCTCAGAAGAATTTCAATCATCCTTGGCATTCAGCACTCTAGGCGTTTCAGATATTTATTCAGAACAGTATAACAAGAAGTACACAACAGATTGTAATTTAAATGCTGTACTTTCTTGCAACATATATTTGGAGTAAAAGCTTAGAGAATATGTACAAATAAGAAAGTATTATGAGTATCACATGTTTTGACTACATACTTTGATATGGGAATTATCACATATTTCATTTAACAGACTTTTTCTCAGCATAGCTTTATGCCAAGGATATAGAAGGACACTCTTCTATTGTTCTGTTCTTATACACATGCAGATTATCTTGTGTCTACTTTAGGGTATGTGCACCTCCATGTGGAAATCATTGCTCTATGTGGTAGAGAGCAAATAGAAATATTTTTATATGGGATGCATTTTCTTGGTATGTAATCCCACCATGATGCAGAGGATAGATGGAAGAGTTGGATGCCAAGAAGTCAAATTAAGAGGTCATCGTGATAATTCATGAGGGCCTGAGGAAGGCATGAACAGAGAGAGAGAGAGAGAGAGAGAGAGAAGTGCGGAGTTAGTATTTTCTAGGAAGATAAGGAAATAAAAGATAATCCAGGCAAAGAAATAAGACACAGTAGCTAATAGCTAGGGTTAAGGAAGGACAAATAGAATTACATGGGAAAAACTTTGGCTACACCCATATTTAAAGAAGCAACAAAGAAATGAAGCAGCTGTCAGGAGAAACTTACATCAAGGAAATTTAATGGAGAAAACTTAATCAAGAAGATTCAAGGGTGTTGAGGGTAAGTACAGCTTTGACTATCACAAATGCTGAAAATGAGCTTGCCTTGCTACCAGTGGTCGTAGGTAAATAGAAGCTCTCTGGTCTTTATGTGCACATAAATCCAGTAAGAAGAAAGATACTTATTTGAAACAAATAAAAGCAAGAGAATAAGGAGTTAAAGAAGAGAATTTGATGGTTGACAATGGAAACAAAAGCTGTAGATGTATTAAAGAGTTTGAAAATAGACCCACTGGATTTGGAAATCAGGATATCGTGTGATGCCCATGAGTGCAATTTTATCAGAATGATAGACAGAGAAGTCAAATTGTAATTGACATAGGTGATAGTGAATTAGGGAAATTGGGAACGCAAGGCATTTTTTTTCTTTGATCTAGTCAATACTAAGGCAGTTCATTTTAAATAATTTGATGACTAGGGTCCAGGAGAGAGGCAGAGCTAAAACACTTGGAAGAGATCAGAAAAACATTGATGGGACAATTCAAGAGGAAACAATATGTACAAGTGAAAGTGTGAATCTTGGGAGGGAAAAGATGGTACTACAAGGTGTAAACAAGAACTGGGGAGGAGGTGCCCAGGCACTTTTCCCCAGTGGCTTCCACTTTATAAACAAAGGAATAAGAGATTTGCTGAAAGTGAGAAAAGTAGAAATCTTTTAGGGAGCTTAAGGAGGAAGAATACCAGAATTGAAATACCAGATAGATTGAATGCAGTGAACACATGATTAAGCGAAAATACTCCAGTCACTAAGGAACCTCTGAGAACAGTGGCTATTTTTTTTTTTTTTTAATACAGCTCTCACTGGTGCTTATCACCACAGTCTTTATGAGTCCCACAAATATTTATTGAGTTCAGCCTATGTGTCTGGAACTATGTTAAGGTCTAGTAAGTTTTATAGGATAAGGAGAAGAGGTCGCTCTTCAAGGAGCTTGTGTTTCTGTTCTGTCAGGTAGGATTAGGCCAAGGAAAATAGTTTATTTCAGCTCATTCTGTTTTGGTATTGAATAGTACTTCATTGTCACACTATTCCATTTGGTGCTCATATGTGACTGCTTCTTGGTTTCCTTGCACTTTCCTGGGCATGTTACCTGCATTTTGTGAATGCAGAAATAATTTACAATTTTAGCATTTTCTCTTTCTCCTTATGATTTCAAATATTGTTAGGCTGCATGTTTAGCAGTGCTGCCTGCTGTGAACACCTCTGTCTCAATTTAACATCATCCATAATGATTTATATTAATGTGACATCCCTGTGCAAGACCAGTAACCAGGATACTAAGTACAATGTTCATTCCACTGACTTGTGAGAACAACATTCATTTATTTTAGCTTATCAGGTAATCTTTAACCTGCTTTTCAGGTAGGCATCATCAAAACCTTTCTGATATCTATGATGTTTTCAAATTTTATTATTTTTTTCTTCACTAATTTAGAATGTCTTCCTCTCTCAAATTTTATTAATTAAACTGTGATCATTTAATTTTTGCCACTATGCTGATTTATTTATTTATTTATGCACATGAATATTTAATAAATAATAAAAATAGAACTGGCAAATTAAAAATTTAAAAAAGCTAGAATAAAAATAGTTACCAGAGAGACATTTTATATATCATTTTTCTCCTTTATTCAGTCAACATTTACCAATAAATTAGGGTAGAAATTCTGGGTTTCCAACCCTCCCTGTTTTCTTCCTTTTCACTAAGAAATCCAGTATTTAGTTCTGGTGAGTTGATTCTAATGTGGACAGCAAAAGGGACTCTGGATGGCTCCTACTTCCCAACCTCAGTAACTGTCAAGGGCACTTGAAATAAATTAGTTCAATTGGAATGAAATGCAGAGTTTTAGTCTCTGGTTAGAATGTTTTCCCCTGCCTCTGATGGTGTGGTGCCCAGATGTGAGACTAGGATCCACTAAAGTCAAGCTGGAGTGGAGGGGAGGAGACAGGCAAAGATGGCTTCAAGCTACCATAAAATGAATCAAGCCCACCCTATCTCTGGTCATTTCATACATGTGAGCCAATGAAGCCCTTTTGCAATTTGTGATGGTAAATTTTATGTGTCAACTTGAGTGTGCTACAAGGTATCCAGATTAAACAGTGTTTCAGTATGTATCTGTGAGGGTATTTCTGGATGGCATTGTTTCAATGAAGTAGATTGCCCTCCCCAGTGTGGGTGAGCATTATCCAATCCATTGAGAGCCTTAGCAGAAAAAAAGCAGTGGTAGGAGGAGTTTGCAGCTCACTGAAGAAGCTGAGCTGTCTCTTCTCACCTTTTTCTCACCTTAACTTGATATTTATTTCATTTACTAAACGATATAGTAAATGATTCTAGGTTCTCAGGTCTTTGGACTCAGACTGAGTATTGAAACTGTCTTTCTTGGGTCTGCAGTGTGCAGACAGCAGACTGTGAGATTTCTCAACGTCCATAATTGTGTGAGCAGTTCCTCATATTAAATATCTACATATAGATATAAAATATATATCTCCTATTGGTTGTGTTTCTCTGGAAAACCCTGATGAATATACAATTTGCACAATGACATCTTCCTCATTATTACAAAACCCCATTATAAAAAGCAGTGTGGTGGAAACCTTTTAGAGCTAGATAAACTGGTAATTAATTGGAGCTCCATGAAACTCTGACACTAAATGTCTCTGAATTTTTTTTCTTTTCTGTAAAATGAGAATAATCAAACTCTATTGCTGAGTTGACATAACAATTGAATAATAGATGTAGAATAACTACCACATAGTACATTTATTGTCAGAGTGTACTATTAGGAATACATCAACTATGAGTTTTGGACACAACGGACTCAGTACAATAGTCTTTAGGATGGTTTTGAGAAGTTGAGGTAAATCCCTTCAGATAAGTAGGAAATATATAAACTGTGCATTTCCATCAACTGGAACTAGTTTTATAATCTTCAGTATTGCTTGTTATTAGCAGCAGTTCTGGGAACTTCTGTGCCAGTGAGTGAAAACTTTCTTTCTGCCTCCTATTACAAGGTATTTACACATTTCTCTGAATGGGCATCTGTATTACAGGGGAGTTCAAGTATCACCTGTAGCCATCTTAATTTTTAAGTGGGATCCTCAGCTGGGACTAGAAATCAAACTGACACAAGAGAGATTAACAGGAGAAAAGCATACAAGTTTTATTAATCTTTACATGGTACATAGAGACACGCACGAGAAAATGAAGACCTGAAGGAATGGCCAAAAGAGAAAGCTTGTATACATTTTAGACAAAGAATGATAAATTTGTGAAGAAATGACAGGACAAAGGGATCTGAGCTAGGTGCAGTAAATTCTAGGAGAGTCACTAGAAGATATATGGGGATGGAGAAGTGGGACATGTAAAACCATGGAAGGTAAGAGTTTCTTCAGTAAGTTTATTTGTATAGGTCCATTAAAGCAATGATTTCCAGTCTCTGATTATAATGGTTATTTTCTCACCCTGATATGAGAGGGTCCTCCTCAGAGGATTTTTCATGGCTTGTCGCATTTGGGAAAGGACGGGTCAGATAGCGCTTTCTGCCAATACAGTTTCTCAAGTGCTTTCACCTTGAGATAATCAAAATGGAAGTTGAGTCTTCATTAATAGATTAATGCTCTCCAGGGTGGGGGTGACAGGTGAGTGAGTTCTTGCTCTGATAGTTTCCAGGAGAGCTGGTTGTTAAGAAGAGCCTGACACCTCCCCTTGGCCTCTCTCTTGCTTCACCTCTCGCCATGTGACATCCTCATTGATTTCCAACATTTCTGCCAAACACATACACACACAAAGAAGACTTTCTCCCACCTAAAGTTTTGCTTACCATGCTAATTTTAACCTTTCCCTGGTTAATAAAGATGGATGTGCTCCTCTAAACTCTTAGCTAGAGTTAAAGTGCTTCTACACATTGGACAGATTGTGATGATCACCATATTGCCTCCCCTTCCATGAGTGCTAGAATGATCTGGAGACTCCAGCAGCTATGAAGCTTTTCTCACATCAGACTCTGGGCACTGGTCAAGGCTAAACTTAAATTTGCCTTGTGTACATTGCATTAGAACCTGAAGCCTGTTTCCCCATCTCTTCCTCCGGAGCTCTCCTCAAGCAAGGCTAGTTTTTCAGACCCTGGCATTGCCTATTTTTTGCATCGTCTTTCCTTAGGCATGCTATCAAAAGAGTTTGGTGGACTTCATGGTTGAATTCTTCAGATTCAGAAAAAAAGTTAAAAATTTTGATAATTATGAACATTTTCAGAAAACATCAGATTCTTTAAAGGAATGGAATGTAGTTCAGTAATTTTTAATTTAAACAAATTTGGCTAGCATTATTGAGCCTTAAGTATGTGCCAGTGATGAGGCTAAGAATTTTATATGCATTTTCTCATTCTAAAGAAGGCATACTTTCAAGACTTCTGTTCTCATTTCTCTCAGAATTGCAATACTTGGGAATGTTAGTTTCCCTCAACATAGATGTGATTAAATTGAAAAGTAGACAATATTAACAACAAAAAGCAGAGAAATTTCCTGTATGTCTTCCTATTATTTAGATAGTCAAACTCAAAAAAGAAATAACAGTAGTGGTCTAAACCTGTGTTGGAATATCCTTGCATTAGGAGAAGTATGAAAACAGAGAAATAGAAAATGCAGAAAAACTGATGACAAAACACCTGTAGTTTTGCATGCAGCAATCTATAAATTTCTTACACTGGTTATATTTTATTTCAACTTAGAAACTTATACAAAATCATCATATATTCCATACACTGAATTGATAACATTAAACAGACATTTTTTTCTAGTGGGCTGTGAGTCATAGATTACTCTTCTTGGCCAGTAAACAGCACATTTCAGTTGAAAGTGTAAAGTATTATATTTTATACTTTTTCAGTTGTAAGTATAAAGTTTTCATATCATTTTTATATCTGCATTTTCCTTGACCGAAGAATGCTGCTTTTGTAGTAAGTAAATCAAGTAGATTGATACTCATGATGCAATTAGATTTATGAGTTAGAGTTTCTCTTTTCAGTCGTTCTAGGAATTCAGTGAAAACAGACTTCCTGCATGCATAATTATTTCTTTTTCAGGCCTCAAATCTGGGTGCTACTTAGGAACTTAGGGAAATAGAATACAGTGAGAATTTCCTGTGTAATAATGTGAGCTTCATAATGTTTTGAGCCTAGAAAATCAAGAAAATTTTATTTCCTGACCTATGTACTCACGGGATGTTCTGAAGATTAATGTGTCTCTTTCAAGGCA
Organism: Theropithecus gelada; assembly: GCF_003255815.1. Taxonomy (NCBI): domain Eukaryota; kingdom Metazoa; phylum Chordata; class Mammalia; order Primates; family Cercopithecidae; genus Theropithecus; species Theropithecus gelada. The sequence goes on from NC_037672.1 coordinate 44,853,157, forward strand.
CTAAGGTACATTTAGAGCACTAAAGAAGTCATTTACTAAATGGTGCCCTTGAGACTTGAAAGAGTTAATGTACCTCTCACAAGGTGAGCAATGTTCTCTCAAATGTATGCAAAGATCAGCACTAGAGCATATAAAGAATTGTATAAATGTTGGTTAAAAGCAGCTTCAAGTACATAGCTCTATTATTTATTACTGTAATCTTTAGTCAATATATCTATTTGCTGGTGTTCAGTGGGTGCACTATAAACAATGCAGACAAATGTGAATCTTCTCACTTTTAAAAGTGAAAACATGAGATTCTATAAACACTTGCCAAGGGAAAATATTGTAAATGTGTTAATGTTACCTAAATGGCTTGGATTTCCAGAACAAGACAAACTATGGAAATTTAGCCCTTCACTCCAAAAGTTAAAATTAGGATAGTGTTGAATCCTTTGCAGATTTTCTCTGTAAAAATCCCCATGAATTATTTAAAGATACAATTCTGAGAAAATTCACGATGTGTGATGCTAAATGATAGAGGAGCTAAAATAGAATATAGAATTTAATCACAATTTTATTAAATGTACAATATAAAAGCCTAAAGGAAATTCAGCAAAATATTAATCTTTTACCCTAGGTGATGGGTTACATGTTTTCAGTTTTATTTTCTTCTCCTATGTTTTCTGTTTTCTCTAAATTTTTTGCGATTAACATGCTTTATAAGACTTTTTGGAGACTGTAAAATGTTGTTGAGAAAATGTTAAAACAGGTTAGTAGTGATTTTGACTTGCTGAAAGAGGATAATGTTATTTTGCTTTTTTTTTTCTTCTCTGAAGAAAGAAATCTGAGTATCACTCTCAGCATGATCCTTATCAAAGGAAAATCTATGCTCTTCTCAGTGACTCTTACAGAGAACTCGATTACTCTTCACAGCCTGGTCCAAGTTTCTCAGTAATGAAGTTAGACACAAAGAAAATAAGAAACTCTGTATCTTGAATGATGGTGGGCCTCAGGACTTTTGCTTGCCTTTCTTCTCAACCTTCTTATTCTTGCTGGTTGTTGTAATCTATGCTCGTATCTTCAGTTGCCATTTACATGCTAAAATCTCTCAAATACCTTTGGAATAGATTTCTCTCCAGTTTTCCCTATCCACATATACAAACACCTGGTATATGTGGATATTGCTAGTAGTCACTGCATAATAAATATACCTTCGATTGAACCCAAAACTTTCCCAAAGCTCCTTTTGTTTTCTCATTACTCAGAAAATGACACTAGCATCCTATAAGTTTTCTAAAGCAAAAATGGTGGCACCATGATTGACCTCTCATATCCTAATTTAATAACTAATTATGTAAATATTACCCTGCATATATTTCTCAAATGTCTTGATTTCTCTTGAACTCATTCTTACAATCCCTATAAGGATCTTCAATTTATCTTATATGAATTAGTGCAATAATCGTGGAAACTACGTCCCTTTTTTCAGTCTCCTCTTTCTATATCTGTCGTCCACATTGCAGCTAAAATCACGTGAAGTCAGATTTTATACTCATATTTGTGCTTGTTTTCAACATTTGAGTTTTTTCCTCCATAAATTTTGCTTCCTGTAAACAAACATTTGAGGAAAACTTTAATTATATGTACAGCAAAAAATTACAGACTGCTTGTTAAAGATCATAGTTTGAATTCATGAATTGACTTTCATTTCTTCCTCAAACTATACAAAAGTATTATACTATGGAATTTTCTTATTTTCTTATGGCATAAATACAAGAGGCCAAGTAGAATTCGGAGTAGAATCAGACTTATTTTCATCATGAATTTAGAAATGCTTTGTGTACAAAATGGGACTAACTCAAAAGAAACGGTGTTACCATCGGTATTTCTCCCAAAGGAATGGCCCAAGTTTACCGGCATCACCCAGCTCACACACACACACGCACACACACACAGAATTTCAAATCAGTTTTGGGTTGTCTCACTCTTAGATGTGAAAAGATAACCAAAATTTCTCACACTTTAGGAAACCCTTTAATATCAAAGACAGAGGCTAAAACAAACAGAAGCACAAAACAGAAATAAAACCTTGGAAGAAATAGTCAATATAGGGAAAATAACACTTCAAAAAATTATTAGAGACTGTGGAGGGCTGCAGAAATTCAGTGGGAGGGTAATGGAACTGCTCTGTAGCATGACTGTGGTGATGAATAAATGACTTTGTGTATAAACGACTTTGTATTTGTCAAAGCCTGCACAACTACACAGCATTAAGAGTAAGTAGTGCTAAGAATAAACAATTATATACAAGTTTTTAAAAAAGTCACCCGGATGTCAGTGGTACCCAAAGGAGAATATAAACTGTAACAAACAAAATCTAATTGTATTACATATGAATAATATAACCACACCGAAGAGGTTGAATTGAGTGCCTCCATAAAGATATGTTAATGTTTAAAGCCCTGGTGCTTGTGAATGTGAATTTATTTGAAAATAGCTCTTTACAGAGGCAATTAATTTAAAATGAAGTCATTAGTATGGGTCCTAATCCAATCCAAAGAGAGGAAATCTGGACACAAAGACAGACACACACAGTGGGAAGACAATGTGACTATATACTGAAATCAGACAGCAGTATGACCAGAGTGATGCACGCACAAGCCAAGGAACCCCAGAAACTAGAATAAGGAAGGAAAGTTTGTCCCCTAGAGTCATCAGAGTAAGCATGGCCTGCAGACATATTGATTTCAGACTTCTGGCCTTCAGAACTATGGGACAATGAATTTCTTAAATGTTTTAAGTCACCTTGTTTTTGTTACTTTATTATAGTAATCCCAGGAAATGAGTTAAAACATCATTTTAACTGGATTCCATAAGGCTAACAACAAAAAGAAAAACAGTGCACAAATACTGTACTCTAGATAAGAGGCATGTTTCTCAAAGGAAGTCCAGTTAGAGTTCTGGAACTACTTTAAATACAGAGTAGTGTTGACCAAATAAATGAATATATTGTAGACAATGTAGATTGAAAGATGTTTCTCAGTTTTGGAGAACGTAGCTACAAATAAGGAAAGGGGAAATGCTACATGGACCCTGTGGTGTTGTATTAGAATTGGAGATGTCAATATAAGCTATATGAGTATTTTAAAAAGATAAGTACAACTAAATATGTATGTAAATATAGATGTGTATATATGTGTGTGAAGTCCTAGAAGCAATGATACCCAAATAATAATGAGCACCCTGAGAACCACAATTTAGTTTCTAAAAATTATTGTTCAATAAATCAGAAACCAGAGTTTCTGGGAAAAGTAGCTGATTCTAGACTGGAACAGCATAAATACAAGACAAACCTGGAACATCTTGTTGTGGTGTCTGTGTACTTTCTGGAGTAACTAAGTGTTAAAAAACATGTAGATGTAAGTTGGATGGTCACTGAAACTAATCTGAATCAGTCCCTAAAATGAAAACAATTGAGCAAGAAAATAAATAAAGATAGTACTGAATTATAAAACCAAGAGTCATGAATCCACACCAATATAAAATAAGTAAACAAATAAATAAGTAAATACAAATATGTTGTAGGGATTATAAAGAGAAAACCCTTTCATACAGAATAATATAATTATTCCAATTCATAAATGTAGAAGGCACACAGAAAATAAAAATCACAGATACAACAATAATTATTGTGAGCAATATACACCAATGGAAGCTAAAATTAGGCTGCAAGCTTTTGAGATGAAACATGGTATATGCGGTCTTAAGATATCTTTCTTAAAATATTTATTAACTACAAAAGAAAATACAGATTAAAAATGGGATAAAGCAGGCAGAAACCACCTTATCTAGGTGATCAACGTAAATATCACCAGTAATAGCATATATCATCATCAGGTATCCTTGATATGACATACACAGAACAGCATATAACTTTTATATTCTTCCCAAAATCCACAACCTTAATTTACTCATGGGAAAATATCACACAGACCTAAATTAAATGATATGCTAAAAAAAAAAAAACTGACAATACTCTTCAAGAGTAAGGTCATGAAGACAAGGAAAGACTGAGGAACTGTCACAGAATAGAGGACACTAAAGAGACACAATGATGAAATGCAATGTGGAATCCTGGAAGAGATAAAGGGCATTAGAGAGAGAGAGAATAAAAAACAACTTATAAAATATGAATGAAGTCTGTAGTTTATGTATTGTAACAATGTTAATTTCTTAGTTTTGATCATTGTGCTATAGTTAAGCAAGATGGTATCACTAGAGGAAATTGAGTATAGGTATATGAATACTCTCTGTACTATTTTTGAAACTTTTATGTAAATCTGTTTTATTTTCAAAATACAAACAGAAAAAGTATACCAATGGTATCTTTAGAGAGATAACAAAAATACATTGTTCCATTAAACAAGAGCTATAAAAATACTGCTGTGGTTTCAATGTGTCCTCCAATAAGCATGTGTTGGAAATTTAATCCCCAATGTGACAGTGTTGGGAGGTGGGGTCTTACTATGAGACGTGATTAGGTCACAAGTGTGAAGTGAATGGATTAATGTCATTATCATGGCAGTATATGAGCAAGACATGGGTGATAACATGGAAGTTTGTTATCTCAGAAGTGGGTTCCTTATAAAAGAGCAAGTTTGTCCTCCTTTTGCCTCTCTCTCTCTCACTCTTTCTTTGCCCTTCTTCCACCATGGGACAATGCAGAGAGAAGGCTCTTGACAGATGTCAGCTCCTAGATCTTGGACTTCTTAGCCTCCAGAACTATGACTCAACAACGTATTTCTGTATTGGCTGAGTAATAAATTACTCCATCTGTGGTATTGCATTATAGCAGCACACGACAGACTAAGACAGAAAATTGGTACTGAAAAGTGGAGCTGCTGCTATAAAAAATAACTGAAAATGTGAAAGCAGCTTTGGAACTTGGTAATGGGTAGAGGCCTAAATAGTTTTGAAGTGAATGCTGAAAAAAACCTATATTGCTGTGATTGGAGAATTAAGGGCAATTCTGATTAGGGCTCAGAGAAGAGAAGAACCTGTAGGGAAGGTCTGATTTTTCTTAGAGATTGAATAGTTGTGACCAGAATGTTTGTAGAAATATGTGTGGTAAAGGCAATTTTGATGAGATCTCAGCTAATGAGAAATGCACTATTGGAAACTGGAGTAAAAGCCATTTGTGCTATAAAATGGTAAAGAATTTGGCAGAATTTTATTTGTGTCCTACAGCTTTATAGAAGGTAGAATTTAGGAGTGATAAACTAGGATATCAGGCAGAATAAATTTCTAAGCAAAATATTGAAGGAGATGCATGGGTACTTTTAACTGCGTATAGCAAAACGTGAGAAGAAAGAAATAATTTAAAGGTGGAATTTATAATTCAAAGTGAAACAAAACTCAGGCATTCAAAGAATTCTCAACCTGACCACGTGGTAGAATTAAAGGACGTTTTCCAGAGAGAAAACTAAGGAGGTGGCCAAACAACTGTTTACTAGGGAGGTTAGTATGGGATAAAATGAAGCCAGAGGCATATCATCACAACAAGGATAGAATGATCCAGAAGGCACTAGTCAATATAAGAACTACATTGAACTTTTTAGTAGTAGCATTGGAAGCCAGAATACAACAGAGATATTTTAGTGAAAAATAACTTTCAAATTAGAATCTAAATAAGCTAAACTATAATTCAAATGTAAAAGAAAGATATAGAGTTTTTAATACAGGTAATGTTTTAAAAGTTTGCCTTCAATTCACTTGTTTTGGAAAGCCATTGAAGGATGTATTTCAGCAAATCAAGGGAGTAAATATTAAAGTAAAAGTAATGGGTTTCAGCACAAATGAGAAGGAAAGGAAAATATTAGAAGGATAAAGAGTGTTTCTTCCTCACTCTCAAAGAAGGATGCTTTGGGGGGCCGGGCGCGGTGGCTCAAGCCTGTAATCCCAGCACTTTGGGAGGCCGAGACGGGCGGATCACGAGGTCAGGAGATCGAGACCATCCTGGCTGACATGGTGAAACCCCGTCTCTACTTTAAAAATACAAAAAACTAGCCGGGCGAGGTGGTGGGCGCCTGTAGTCCCAGCTACTCGGGAGGCTGAGGCAGGAGAATGGCGTGAACCCGGAAGGCGGAGCTTGCAGTGAGCTGAGATCCGGCCACTGCACTCCAGCCTGGGCGGCAGAGCGAGACTCTGTCTCAACAACAACAACAACCAAAAGAAGGATGCTTTGGAAGAGATTTTCAAGAAGACTTACACGGAATAGTCAATAAAATAATGAGTTTTGTGCATTAGTAAGAGAATTATATCACTGGAAGAGAATAGAAGGGTAAATAATAAGTCATACAGAAAATCAAGCAAATAGAAGTGATCATTAACTGCAGGGAAAACAAAAGTACACTGTAAGAGTTATTCGTTGATTATTATATGGCTCAGCTCTGAAGAGCATTGGGCCCTATCAAGTTGAATATAAACTTGACCCTGAATTTCTATGTTTGTATTGAGATAATGGAGAAATGGAAAATATGATTATGTGATGTCAGGATAGGTAGGCAGAAATGAAATAAATCCTGATCTTCCATTGTGGAAGTTCGATGACAGTCCTGCAATGTTAAAATACATAAATAACAATAATTTGCAAGGTATTTAGAAGTATAGAAGACAATACCAGAAGAATCCATTTAAAAAGTCAATATTAGTATAATAAGTAATTAATTGATGGAATGAATAAGAGGAACTGAAACAAAGGTAGCCTTATTTGAATCTTTAAACAGTATTTATGAATAGTTGTCATAAACATGAAAACCTCAAAACAAAAAAAGAAAAAAGAACTAACTAACTGATTCCCGAATAAAAAAATAAATAGGGAAAAATTCCAAAACCATTAAAATTGTTTTGGCTAACATTAAGAGAACATCTACTTTGTGCTATGTGCTGTTTTAAGTGCTGTACATTTATTAACTCAATCTTCTTAATGATTATTCCCATTTAATGAATGTGACACCATGTCCAAAGAAATTAACTTATATTCCCAAAGTCACACATAATAAACAGCGGTGACAGAGTCTGAGCCCAGTTTGTCACTGTAGCTTGCATTCTTTGCAATAGTGCTCCAAGAGCTCACACGTAGTAGAAAGCATTAGAGGGATACTGTGATTATGTAGACCAACCCTCAGAAAAAGTGCAAGAACCCTGGGGTCTATATTCTGACTCTATCATTTACTATGAAGTATTCAAGAAGTCAATTTACTTCTATAGACTTTAGCTTTCTTGTCTGTGTTGAAAATAATAACTACTTCTGAGTGCCGATGTTAGAACGGAATGAGTCGATGTCAAGTCAAGCAGAGGAAACAAACTAATATGAAGCTAAGCATAGAGAATGGAACATAGTAGGCACTCAAAAAAGGTAAATTGATTTAAATTAAATAGGTTAATGAAATGAATGTAAGTTCAACTGTTAGTGCATCTGAAATTCTTTATTCTACCTATAGTTCCTTTTGGGTGTCTAAGGAAAAGCCATGGATATTACAGGGAAAGCTAAATCATACACATATTTTGATGATCTAAAATAGATGATCTAAATTTCCTTATACATCTATTATTTTTCCCAAAATCAATCTAGAATAACTATTGGTTAAACTACCATGATATTTTTTAAAAATGCTCCTTTTCCAAAAATAGATTTTTTTCTCTTTTTTTCGTAAAATGAATTCATGCATCTGACTTAATTGCTCTTGTTAAAATTATTCTCCTGGGTTGCTGTGAATGAATCATAAATTCAGTCAATGCTTTTACACTCCATGGATAAAATTTTGACAACTTTAAAATGAATTTGCTTCTAAATAGTCAGAATCTATGAAACTTTATTCTAAAAGATCTGATTTTAATTATTTGGACTAAGACATTTTTATTGTCCTTGATCATTTCGCAAGTGTCCAGAGAAACATTTGTGCTTTAGTATATTAATAGTTGTTATGAGAAAAAGGTGTTCCATGATGATAAAATATTTGGAAAATGCTGAGTTAATAGTAAGATGAGTTTCTTGTCTGCAATACTTTTGACAGCTTCAGTGTGTGAGTTTATGCATGAATCTCTAACGGTGAATATAATGCACAATTTCTCAAAATTGATTTCACTATAACATATTTTCTTTTGTCTGGTTTTGTTTGTTATTTGTTCCTGAAGCTTCCTTAAGACATTTTTTTCTCCCCAGAAAACACTGCAGGAACAAAAAGCTTAACTAATATATGCAACAGGAGGGTTGACATTGGTAGCCTACTTTACTTTTACGTTAATTTTAGTCTTTTCTACTTTCTTCTTATTCCTTAAAGCTGAAATTTCTCTCTAGAAGTATGTGCAAGGACTTCCCTCCTAATTCCTCTTTACAACTTATTTGTTTCCCTCAAGTATTTGATATCAATAGAAAGTAAAAAGGTCAATCAGGCCAGGTGCGGTGGCTCACGTCTGTAATCCCAGCAATTTGGAAAGCCGAGGTGGGTGGATAACGAGGTCAGGAGTTCCAGACTAGCCTGGCCAAGATGGTGAAACTCCATCTTTACTAAAAATCCAAAAAATTAGCCGGGTGTGGTGGCAGGCGCCTGTAATCCCAGCTACTCGGGAAGCTGAGGCAGAGAATTGCTTCAACCCGGGAGGCGGAGGTTGCAGTGAGCTGAGATCACACCACAGCAGTCCAGTCTGGACAACAGAGCGAAACTTTGTCAAATAAATAAATAAATAAATAAATAAATAAGATCAATAAATTCAGAAACTGCACATGGAAATGAGTAGACATGTAGTTAAATCTAATACTCAGCATCAAAGAGTAACTTTCACTGTAAAAAGTATTCCTAACTTTGATGTTACAAATATAAACCAAGTTACTGTTGAATAGTAGTAGTTCAAATTGTAGGTACTGAAGTTCGGGTTAGAATCAAATTTAAGCACATAGCTTTTCAAGATTTAGTTTCATAAGTAAATGTTGTGAAATAGACGTGCAAGTTTGTTATGTTTTCTCTATAAGGTGGAAGATGTATTTGGCTTTTTTGTCCCCTAACAATATTTTCTGTCTAGAAAATGAAATAATCAATAGTCATATAACTAGTCTCCAGAAATGCATTTTGTGTACAACTGTTTTTTTTCATTTATTAAATGTGAGAAACTTGATTAATTAATTTAACAGTGATTCCTAACCTCATATCATTGGACTACCCACTTTCTGACCTCTAAAATATAGAACACACACACACACACAAATCCAAATTTCTGTTTTCCGTAGAAACTGTCATGATAAACTATCATATTATCAAAATTTAGAAATAAGATTAAAAAATTATACATAAGTGGACAGTCTAGGCAATTATTTGGATTGTTTATGAAAAAATATTCTAAACAGATCATCTAGATGGATGAACTATTAGATTTTACATTATGTAAACATTGGACCCTAAATCTTCCCCAAACATCTACCATTTGGGGCATCATGAAGAGATTCATCAGATAAAGAGACAGCCCTAATATTTAGCCTAGTTTTTCCTTTTTCTTAGATTCCTTTCTATGAGACTGGGGGTTAACATCAACCACAGAGAGCAGTTTTTCTTTGTCTTAATGACACCATAACCTACATCACAGATTTACCCCTCTTTTTTTTCCCACTGGCTGAAGTGTAGATCAACATGATACTCAACATTTACAGAGAATCCTATCCCTCTCATCCCAAGAGTAGCCATATAGGTATCCTCTCCTAGGGCAAGGTTAAAGCAGAAATCCTTATGGAAGGTGTTAGGTTTCAATGACGTGCAGTATATTTTTGTTGTCAAGACTCTGTGATAAATATAACAAAGATCATATTCATAATTCACATTTTCTTCACACAGGTTCTCTTCACAGCAAAAATAAACATTTTATAAATTTATTTAATTCCTTCCAATGTATAACATTCATGAAAATAAATGTTTAAATGACTCTCTGATTTTTTTAACCTCATGCATATAAATGTCCTGACACATTTTTTCCTATGGAGACAGTATATCCTTCCATAAATGCCACACATGCATCTCATTTCTAAACAATTGAAGTTTAACTAAAAGCAAAGAGCCACCAATGCATCGCAAATTTTACATTGCAAGCAAATGTTGTTGTCAGAAGAATATCTTCCACTGTTAACCTCTGGCTCCAGTGACAGCAATCTGAAGAATGGGGAGGAAGAAACAACTTGGCAAGCAAAAGATGCCGCTTGCTGGAAGCATAGAACATGGTAACTAGCTGGAAGTTATTAAATTATAAGTACCTCTAAGTATGACCCATAATCTATTTTTAATGGATCTTAACTACATATCAACTTTTACAAATGTAATTTCCCATCATTAAATTGTTTTAATTATTTTTTAAGAAACTGAAGAAAATACGTTAACCTTAACTAAAATTTAACTTGCATTTGCAGTTTTATTTAGCTATTTTAGTTGTAATTATTTCCACTTAACTAGAAAACATAAAGATTAGTGTATATGTTCATAAATGTAAAATAAGAAACAACAGCTCTGGGATTTGTTTTAGTTTTGTATATCTTGGAAAAAAGGAACTTGTATATGTTCCCCATCTTTGGGTATACGTGAATAGAAAATCTAAAAGTTCAGTCCTTTGATATGATATCATTCAAGGATTAATACTTTATTGAATAAAAAGTTCTATTTAATTATGCATAAATAAATGATTTTAATGATTAATATCTGACATCTATCTATCTATCTATCTATCTATCTATCTATCTATCTATGGTGAATCGCAAAAGATGGCTATAGATAATTCCTACTACCTGTATGCATGCTTCCTTGCAATGTGACTAGCACTCTTTCCATCACAAGATAAAATCTATTTCCACTCCTTTTAATCTGAGCTGACTCTGAGATTTTCTTGGACTAATAGAATGTGGTAGAATTGATGCTATGCAATTTCTGGATCCAGGCCTCAAGGATACTTGCAAATTCTGCTGTAACCCTCTTATAACATACAAGAACATCTTATAACCATGCAAAAAAGCCTCAGATAGTCTCCTCGAGAGTGAGAGACTACTGAGAGGAAAAAAGAAAGCTCAAATGACAAAGCACCAACTTATAGAATCATGACTTAATAAATGGTTGTTTTAAACCACTAAGTTTTGGAATGATTTTTCTTTAACAATGATTAATGAGTTTTTTGGAATCATGTTAAGTGAAGATATTATATTTCTGCTCTTTACATGATTTAGAAATTATTTATTTATAACATTCTAATTTAGAAGCCATTAAAGAATTTATTAGCTAATTGTATACATTGGATATCAATTATTTTACTAATTGAGAACAATTTTTTTTTTTATTGAATAGGTTGGTTTTCTTCCAGTTAAGTATATTGCACTGAACCTTACTTAATGAATGCTATTATATGGTTGCAGAATGTGTTTTTTCGGTCATCTGGGACATTCTTGTCTTCTTTGAATATCATTCTCACACTCTTTAGTTTAGTGTCATTGGCATTCTGTCATCAAGTTCATTGTTCAAAGTGTGAATTCCCATTGTGTATAGGATCAACCGCGGAGGAATGCTTCTTGGTTCTCTCCATTTAGCTGAAAACAGCTACACTCCTGACGAGAGTCCTTGCTTGCTCCTGCCCTATTTCCATCAAGAATAATGTGTTCTTGGCAGACTCAGCCACATCCACCCTTGAGTTAAAAAAAAAAAGGACTTGATTCCAGATTGGAAACACATTGCCCAGACGTGATGTGAAGGTGTTTTCTTGTATCCCTCGTGCCTGGTGTGAATACAGCACCATATCACTATGCTGCATAGTTAGCACAGACATTGTATCCAACCACTTTTAATACTTCTCAATTTACCTTGATTGCTTACCTTTCGATCAACAACATGGATATACTTTAATAGAAGTTCCACCTCCTAGAAAGCTCATCCCTAGAAAGCCAAGTCTCAGATCCCATGGATCACACCTCTTGGTTATGGCTGCTGACCAGAATCAGATTCAAGTATGCTTGACTCTGTGGAATTGGTGATTTATACATTGCTGAATCTTTTCCAGATCTCTTTTGCACTGTCCAGATAGAATTTGCATTTGTTCTTTCTTTGCTGTCTGATCATATCAGCTAACACAAATAATCACTCACTGGAAAGAAGCTTTCTGATTGACACTCAAGTATTATACATCAATTAGAATTTTAGGAAGAAACAGGATGCATGCTCAAAGGGAAAATTGAAGGGAGTTTAATAAAATGATGCTTTTCAGAACTGGGAATGAGATGAAGGAATTACTGACCTTAGGGTTGAAGTGGCAAGTGAAAGATGTGTCCTTAAGGGAACTGGGTACAATGTAGAGTCATAGAAAGGGAGTCACTGCCAAAACAGTACTCCTGATCAAGAAGAAAAGGGTTTGAATAAATATTCTAGACTCGCTTTCCTTCAGATTTCCAATCTCCATCTAATTTCTTCCATTTGCCAAATCCAACAAGAAGCTAGAGGGCAAGGGAGCTTTTGGGGACTACAACAGGGCAGAGAAGGACAGAATGAATATGGGGGAAGAGACACTAACCATCGCAGTTGGGGTAGATGTAGTCTACCATATTCTAGACTGAATTCAGGCCCGCTGTCCTACTCAGAGCAGATCCAGTGTGCTCAGGTACTTCTGGAAAATAAGATGACCTCTCTGTACACCAAATATGGAGTGTTATCAGGAAATTAAACTTCATCACATGCAGACAATAAATACAACAAAATAAAAGGATTTATAACCTGTTGCTAGAGCCTGCCTTTCACTAACTAGAGAAAGGTATGAGGAGGACGCACGGGCTCTAATTACCGACAATTTGGCTTTAAATCCTGGATTATCTACCTTCTTGCTGAATAACCTTGAGTAAAATGTTTATTTTTTTTGTTTTGTTTTTTGTTTCTTTACCTGTAAAATAGAGAGAAAAATACTACTTATATAGAATTACTACATTTTAAACGAAAAGATGATTATTAGAAACTTACAATATGCTCAGAATTTAGTAAACTCTAAATAAATTTGAGCCATTGTTTCAATTTAAACATTCTTAGAATTGTTAACTTTGATTATTGCTATTTTCTTCTCATTTAAATAATAGGATTGTTCCTCAAGGTGAGGGTCTCTGGACTTTAGCATCTAATAATAAATTTCTTTCAAAACTGTGGATTCATCTTTAAATTTGATAAATATTTGATAATATACTTAATAGAAATTAAACAAACAAAATCAGTTCTAACACATTTGATTTTTAATAATAAGAAAGAATATCAGGAGTCGTTGATAAGCCCTCTGATAGAAAAGTTTATGACTTGAATCTTAGGCCAATGTAGATTAGAGACTTTACTCAGAAAAGTTACTCAGAATGTTTTAATTAAAATCTCATTGCTGAGTCCAAAAGTTGAGGTGATTGGAGCAATGAACATCTTAGTGACAATATATTAATGGCAGCTGGAGATGTATTACAAACTACCAAGAAATTAACCAAGAAATTTATTGCATTGAGAATTTTTATATTTGAGATTTCAATAAAATAAATTCACATTTGTATAGACAACTTTTTTGCAATCAAAACTTTAATTGAATATTGTTTCTTTTTTTTTGACTCTTCTAAAGATTTTAGGATGAAATAGTTTTGAAAAACCTCTTCTCTCATATTCACATGTTTTGCTTTGTGGTAAGTTCTCATGGGTGTTACTCTATGACAAATTAATGGGACAAGATACAAACCGTTAGATGAGTTTGGGATTAGAACAAAGGAAGTGTTAGCCCAAAATGTTATATTTCAGAAAAACCACTGGACTATTAAGTGATGATTTATAAATACAGCCAAACTTCTAACCTCTTAGAAAATTTGAAAAACATTTGTCAAAACCAATAAATAGTAATTTCTTCGGGGTACTTTTCAAATGGTATTTCATTGCTAGTTTTATTTTTATTTATTTTTTAAAACTTCAATATCTCATGAAAACAAGTTGTATAGCCATGGTATTACTCTAGCAAAATGATCTCCATAAATAAAGCAAGATACAATGGAAAGGAACATATATAAAGATTAATGCATCAGACTTTTAGGCTGATGGTTACTAACTATAATTTCTGAGCCTGAAGTTATTGGAAAGAAAATCTCTCTTGTAGAAACAGGCAACAAATCCCAAACTATCTGGGCAGCACAAGCAATTTACTTTCCCTTGACTTAAAGAATTGTGGTTTTATAGCCATTTTCCTCAAGTGTATTGATTTCATATGCAGTTTTGTACAATGACATAATACATCTGAGCTTCACATACAGAGACAGAAAGCATAACTAACATTTGTGTCATTTGTCAACCAAAAAGTAATCGATGGGATCTGGCCTCAACTTAGGGGTGCAAAGCAACAAGGGTAAAATCCTCTTCAATCAAAGTACCTCAGTGACAAAAAACTTAAGGATATTTCAGAAGAGAAGAAGAAAAAAAATAAGAAAATAAATCTTAATGTTAAATGCGTGTTAGAAAATAAAATCTCATGTAAGTTTTCGCATCTTTTTATCAAATGTCACTTCAGTGGCATGGTAAGTGGCTAGTCCTTTGTGTGTGAATTTCTGCCCACCCAGAAAAAGTGTGAGTTCTTTAACTCACAAAAGCTTACGAATATGAATACTCAATAAATGTAGATTAATTTAAATAGAAAATAATTTGGAGGGCAAATATGCTACTACATCAATGTGTGACAGTCCTTTATAAATTTCAATACAAACTATGAATATTATTTATGCCTTATTTACATATATTAGTATAATTATTCATTATCATCAGAAAAACATCAAATAATTAACTATTCAGCACAAACGATAATACTAAGAGGCAGACCTAGTCAAAATTCTAAGGTTGGTGGAGACTTTTCTTTGCCTATACTTTCCTTCCATAACTCTACTCACTATACCCAGTACACAGTGTTCCTGTGTTACTCTGTTGCTTCCCTTTTAGAAACTGGCTGAGTTCAGTTTTTGCTCCTATCTGTTCTACCCCACCCTCTTCTCAAAGAACTTGCACCTCCCACAGCCACCCACAAGTAGATAGGGGATGCCTTGACCACATTGCTCTGGGCCCAGGTAATTAGATCACTGAGAACCTCTGATTTAATAAGGCTAATGGACAGACTGACTGGCAGATAACTCATCGTTTGTGTGCCATCCTTCATTATGCTGAGCAGGGTTAATCAGATCCCTGTCTCAGAAATTTGAAACAATAGAGAGGAAAGAGTTACAGTGGGGAGTATGTGCTTGAGCTGAGGAAAAAAAAGAGAAAGAAATGAAATGAAGTAGAGTTAGAACTGCACTGGCAAGTATGAGGCTTTGTGCGTGAGAGGTTATGAGGGAGAAAAGCCTTAGAGGGAAACAGTTAAGGGAGAGATGGATAGGATAGACTCATGGAAAGCAGAAGCACTAAGAGAAATCACATAACCTCAGAGAAGGGAGAGAATAGCTTCAATCCTTAATGTTTCCATTTCTAGCTCCTATTCACATGAGGCCTGGCTTTGATTACCTCCTGGCCTTTGAGATCTGTGTACTTGCTATATTCAGAAAATGCCATTTCATTTTTCTTTAGCTAGTTTCATTGGGTCTTTCTTCCATTTTACCAAACTATTCAATAAATTATTCATGAAATTAATTTGGAAAACAATAGTTCTTTGATTTTTAAAGTGCGTGTAATTCATCAAACACTTTTGTAAGCACTATCTGCTTCATTCTCACAACAGGGATGTGAGGTACGCAGGGCGGGTATTGATATCTTCAATTAAAATGAAGAAACAGAATCCTGGAAAGCTGCAGTAATTACAAAGGCTACTAAGACTTACCTAAGTAAAAATGGTACCAGAGAGCAGATTTTGATGTGTGTTGGTTATGCCACCAAATTATTCCTGAACACACACGCGCGCGTGCACACACACACACACACACACATATCAAGATTTCTAGATTTCTAGGCCACTTCTCCCTTTATTTTTAAAATTAAAGTATGGTCACAATTATGGACACAAAACATAAAGTTTTTTCTACCTTTTCTCTCACCTTCTCTGAGCAAATTCAGATTCCTGTCTAAAACCTCTGATAATTACAAAGCAGTCCTTCAGTCTTCCACACAACTTCCCAGCTTCCCCTTTTCCTCTTCTAGCTTGCTATGTGCATGTATTACTCTGTTGCTGCTGCTAATGACAATGCAGTTGCACTGACAGTGGTCATCACGGTGCTGCAGAGCAGTATAGAACAACTAGTTACGGTTCTATGGCACTGCTGATGCCCTATGAGACTACCAATGTGTGCAGTCATTTTGTAGACACTGTCCTGGTGGCTGCCCATTCCTGAGTTTGAAGAAGCACATGTCTGCATATTAGACACTTACAGCTGACAAAAGCTCTGAAAGTACCACTGGCAGCGATGAATGCAAATGCTGTGGTTGGGGCTGTTTTCAGTTTCTGTTGTTGGAGATGCTTTCAAAACAAGGCTACTGGTTCTTTTTGTTTGTTTGTTTGTTTTTGTTTTTGTTTTTTGTTTATAATGAGGAACAATTTATTTATTTGCAATTATAGATATGTGTGAAATTTTTATTATTATTATTATTATTATTATTATACTTTAAGTTCTAGGGTACATGTGGATAACGTGCAGGTTTGTTACATATGTATACTTGTGCCATGTTGCTGTGCTGCACCCATCAACTCGTCAGCACCCATCAACTCGTCATTTACATCAGGTATAACTCCTCCCAATGCAATCCCTCCCCCGTCCCCCGTCCCCATGATAGGCCCCGGTGTGTGATGTTCCCCTTCCCGAGTCCAAGTGATCTCATTGTTCAGTTCCTACCTATGAGTGAGAACATGCGGTGTTTGGTTTTCTGTTCTTGTGATAGTTTGCTGAGAATGATGGTTTCCAGCTGCATCCATGTCCCTACAAATGACACAAACTCATCCTTTTTTATGGCTGCATAGTATTCCATGGTATATATGTGCCACATTTTCTTAATCCAGTCTGTCACTGATGGACATTTGGGTTGATTCCAAGTCTTTGCTATTGTGAATAGTGCCGCAATAAACATACGTGTGCATGTGTCTTTATAGCAGCATGATTTATAATCCTTTGGGTATATACCCAGTAATGGGATGGCTGGGTCATATGGTACTTCTAGTTCTAGATCCTTGAGGAATCGCCATACTGTTTTCCACAATGGCTGAACTAGTTTACAATCCCACCAACAGTGTAAAAGTGTTCCTATTTCTCCACATCCTCTCCAGCACCTGTTGTTTCCTGACTTTTTCATGATTGCCATTCTAACCGGTGTGAGATGGTATCTCATTGTGGTTTTGATTTGCATTTCTCTGATGGCCAGTGATGATGAGCATTTTTTCATGTGTCTGTTGGCTGTATGAATGTCTTCTTTTGAGAAGTGTCTGTTCATATCCTTTGCCCACTTTTTGATGGGGTTGTTTGTTTTTTTTCTTGTAAATTTGTTTGAGTTCTTTGTAGGTTCTGGATATTAGACCTTTGTCAGATGAGTAGATTGCAAAAATGTTTTCCCATTCTGTAGGTTGCCTGTTCACTCTGATGGTAGTTTCTTTTGCTGTGCAGAATCTCTTTAGTTTAATTAGATCCCATATGTCAATTTTGGTTTTTGTTGCTGTTGCTTTTGGTGTTTTAGACATGAAGTCCTTGCCCATGCCTATGTCCTGAATGGTATTGCACAGGTTTTCTTCTAGGGTTTTTATGGTTTTAGATCTAACATTTAAGTCTCTAATCCATCTTGAATTAATTTTCGTATGAAACAACCCATGAAGAACACATCCCACACTCAAACAAAGAGCACTGTGACACAAGTGACCTCTGTTGTCTCTGCAAAAGAAAAGCCCCGTGGCATTCAGGAGCAATTTTGGCAAATCGCAAACTTTTGTCATTCGCTCATTCAACAAATACATATCAAATACCTGTTATGCTCTTGATGTGGTAAAGTGATGAACCAGACAGATTCATTCCTTAAATATGTTGAGTTTGAATTCTAGAATAACAAGTTCTGATAGCTTGCCACCTCTTTTGTTGGTACAGAAATGTTTGTATCTAACATTATAACTCTGTAACCTGAAGAAGCCAGAAATATATAGAAACATCTATGTTGATTTGAAAGATCCTGAGGGCAAAGGGGCTTTCTCCTTTTCTTTTTTGGACTCTGAAGGGAACATACCTCATAGACACTCCTCACACAAGTCACATAAGCAGAGGTCCAGCTTATTGGGTAGAGAGAGGCCCTGAGTTTAATAAGTTTTCCATGGGGTAGACAAAACTCAGAAGACATCTCAGTATACAGTAAGGGAGTTTGTTAATAATCTGCCTGAATGCCTTGACTAAGGAGTTTGCCACAGAAGAGGTAAAGTGAAGTGAAACAGTGTTCAGTGGCTGACAATCTGGGTCAGACACACAGAGGATCACAGGTATATCTCAGGTGGTCTATAACTCCAGAAGCATCAATCCTGGTACCTGGTCAGCTTGCCATACTTTTAGAGATTAGAATCAGTCTGAGATATACATCCTGGAAATTTTACCAGAAAACCCTTGCAGAATGCCAAAGGGCAGAGCAGTGGAACTTCAGGTGTCAACAGTTTGATTTTCAGCACGGACCAGTCACACTTAAGTGGAAGGCGGTGAGGATCTGTAGAGCCTGCCTGGATTGAACGGCTTCCTCTCGCTTGCCCTCTTCCTTCCCGTCACAGAAGCCACACATCTGTACACACGCAGATGCCACCACAGAAAGAAACAATAAGAACATAGAGATGGGGGAAGTTGAAACAATTCTTAAAGCTTTATAATTCATCCAAAAGAGAATGAATCAGTTGAAGACATTGCTTAAATTGGAGGATAAGCCACCTTATATTATACTAAGTTAAGTATTGTTTTACTACCATTGCGTGTGTGTGCCGGTGGGGGAAGGTAATGAGGAAGATCAGGTAATTTAGTACAAAAATTAAGAAACCATATATTCTGTATATAATTTAGCATAACTAAAGCCGATTTGTAAACCTGTATATTATCTTGAACTCATAAGTAAGGAAATATATTTGTGAAATATCAATCACTGCTTTTTATCAAAGTTATATGTGAGCTATTATTTCAAATACATATTTAAGTTACATTATTGGCTCAGTAAAATAAAATTGAAATCTAAATTATATTAGCAGCTTAACCACACAGAAATTAAAACTTCCAACCAAAACAATTTCAATCTATTACTATTTATTCATGGCTATTATTGTTACATATTCTCTATAATGTGTATATAGATTGCTTATTATTATCCAGGTAATAGTTATACTTATGGGAGCATTAAGCTCTGAAATATTATTTGCAATTGTCCTTTTTTAGTATCCAGTGGTCCTACCTGCAGCTCAGCTAGCTGGGCTAGTCTGATGGTTCTATCTCAAGAAATAGAAGCCCCAGCAGAATCTGAAACCAAGTAGAACTTTTCTTGGTATTTTTATGTTCTAAATATAGACTGTGAAGTCAATGCTCCTGATTTGCTAGTGCTATACTAGGTGAGCTCAAAATGTCTAAGCTCTAAAATCTCTAGGAAAAAAGTTTATGCCATAAAAATCGACTAGAATAAAGAGCAGTAGTGACAGACTCCCTCCTCCTACATGTTCCCAAGAAACAAAAATTCACACGACTAAGGGGGAAAACAGAGTTAAAGGTACGCAAGTCTTGGTGTAACAGAGGAGAAGAACCATGTGGACATGACTGAATTCAGCAATGAGGAACTGTCTGTTCTCTATTGAAGTCACAACCCCTCATTGCAAGTTTCCAAGGAGCTACGTGGGAGACAAGCCCAGTGTCCTAGATCATTCCAAGAGCATCTACACCACATCATCAGTGCAGAGGAGGATATATTAGTATTTCTTGTCAACATGATTAAAAAAGGGCTTCCCTTTCACAGCAATTAGAATGTTCCTCTTCAGTCACACAGTGGAAGTAACACCTACCACAGCCTTGAAACATTGATCAGCCCTTTCAGAACTAACCCACAAGAGAAAGCAGTCCTACTTGTTCAATAGCTCAGAGTCCTTGTAAACTCCTAAGGTGGGAAATGACACCCTGGACACTTCAACACCTCCCCTCAACCTGAAGTCCTGCATTTCTACAAAATAAAATACCTTTGAAAATAGCACTTGACAGCTTGACAAGAGTATTTAGTGAGTAGCAAACATCACACTGCTAAAAGATGTAGTAAAGAAGAAAGTGTTTGAGAGCACTTTTTCTTTAGAGAGGATTTGTTACCCATCAAAACTGCAAGTACTTCCAGTATCTCTAAGTTGATAGAGATGGTGACATTGGGAAAATCAGAGCTGATAAACGTCTTTTATAACTTCTGATGAGTGCTCTCTCCATTTAAAAAAATAAAATAAAATCCATCTTAGCATTACTCTCTCTTGCTTTAGGGTTTTCCATATGCATTGTAGATGAGACAGTGAGTTCCCCTCCCACTTCCCTCAGCCCACCTTTGAAGTCATTGGCATACAGATTTTATTCACACCCACAGCTTTCTGCCTCTCTTTACCTTGGGCCACGTTTTGGCCCTGGGACTCTACTTGGCAGGAAGTTACTGCCACCACGATTTCCTCTCCACCAAGGAATAGCAAGAGTGAGTAGTTATATAGCTCTATTTTTCCCTCCCATGGTGAAATAATTTTACGGAATCTCTTAGAGCGTCCTGGGAAGAACTGAGGAGTTTTCCATAACAGCAACCCACTTACTAATGCAACTTTTACTGACTTCTCTATCTTTTAGTCCTCACTTGTTCACTCCTTCAATGTGCTCACTAAGATTACCTCCCAATATACTATACACTTGTGTCCAAATCCTTGCTTTAACGTCCACTTTTGAAGGACCCTAAGAAATGCATACTGTGGGGTGTATTAGTCTGTTTTCAAGCTGCTGATAAAGACATACCCGAGATTTGGCAATTTACAAAATTAAAGAGGTATAATGGACTTACAATTCCATGTGGCTGGGGAGGCCTCACAATCATGGTGGAATGTGAAAGGCATGTCTTGCATGCCAGTGGACAAGAGAAGAGAATGAGGAAGAAGCAAAAATGGAAACCCTTATAAAACCATCAGATCTCTTGAAACTTATTCACTATCATGAGAACAGTATGGGGAAAACTGCTCCTGTGATTCAATTATCTTCCACCAGTTTCCTCCCATGTCACATGGGAATTATGGGAGTACAATTCAAGATGAGATTTGGGTGGGGACATAGTCAAACCATTTAATTCTGTCCCTGGCCCCGACCAAATCTCATGTCATCATATTTCAAAAACAATCATGCATTGCCAACAGACCCCAAACTCTTAATTCATTTCAGCATTAA
The DNA here is from genome assembly GCF_003255815.1 of Theropithecus gelada. Lineage (NCBI taxonomy): Eukaryota > Metazoa > Chordata > Mammalia > Primates > Cercopithecidae > Theropithecus > Theropithecus gelada. The sequence continues at coordinate 44,874,569 of NC_037672.1, forward strand.
CTCAAAAGTTCACAGTCCAAAGTCTCATCTGAGACAAGGTAAATCCCTTCTGCCTATGAACCAGTAAAATCAAAAGCAAGTTAGTTACTTCCTAGATACAATAAGGGTACAGGCATTATAAATACATCCATTCCAAATGGGAGAAATTAACCAAAACAAAGGGGCTACAGGCCCCATGCAAGTGTGAAATCTAGTGGGGCAGTCAAATCTTAAAGTTCAAAATGATCTCCTTTGACTCCATGCCTGACATCCAGGTCATGCTGATGCAAGATGTGGGCTCCCACGGTCTTGGGCAGCTCCACCCCCATGGCTTTGCAAGGTACAGCCTCCCTCCTGGCTGCTTTCACAGGCTGGCATTGAGTGTCTGTGGCTTTTCTGGGCACACAGTGATGCAAGCTGTTGGTAGATCTACCATCCTGGGGTCTGGAGGATGGTGGCTATCTTCTCACAGCTCCACTAGGCAGTGCCCCAGTGGGGACTCTGTGAGGGGACTTCAACCCCAAATTTTCCTTCCACACCGCCCTAGTAGAGGTTCTTCATGAGGCCTCTGACCCTGCAGTGCCACTCTGCCTGGATGTCCAGCATTTCCATAGATCCTCTGAAATCTAGATGGAGGTTCCCAAACCTCAATTCTTGACTTCTGTGGACTTGCAGACCAAGCACCATGTGGAAGGCGTGGAGCTTGCACCCTCTGAAGCCACAACCTGAGTTGTACTTCGGCCCCTTTTAGCCACAACTGGAGTGACTGAGACACAGGACACCAAGTCCCTAGGCTGCACACAGCAGGGTGCCCTGGGTCTGGCCCAGAAAACAATTTTTTCCTCCTAGGCCTCTAGACTTGTGATAAGAGAGGCTGCCATGAAGATCTCTGAAATGCCCTGGAGACATTTTCCCCATTGTATTGGTGATTAACATTTGGAGCTTCGTTATTTATGCAAATTTCTGCAGCCAGCTTGAATTTCTCCTCAGAATTTTTTTTTTTTTTTTTTTTTTAATATCAGCTTGTCAGGCTACAAATTTTCCAAACTTTCATGCTCTGTTTCCCTTATAAAACTGAATGCTTTTAACAGCACCCAATTCACATCTTGAATGCTTTTCTCCTTAGAAATTTCTTCTGCCAGATACCCTAAATTATGTCTCTCAAGTTCAAAGTTCCACAAATCTCTAGAGCAGGGGCAAAATGTTACCAGACTCTTGGTTAAAACATAACAAGAGTCACCTTCACTCCAGTTTCCAACAAGCTCCTCATCTCCACCTGAGACCATCTTTGCTTGGATTTTGTTGTCTATATCATTATCAATATTTTGGTCAAAGGCATTCAACAAGTCTCTAGGGAGTTCCAAACGTTCCCACATTTTCTTGGATTTTTCTGAGCCCTTCAAACTGTTCCAACCTCTGCCTGTTACCCAGTTCCAAAGTGACTTTCACATTTGCAGGTATGTTTTCAGCAGCATCCCACTCTACTTGTACAAATTTACTGTATTTGTCCATTTTCAAGCTGCTGATAAATACACACCTGAGACTGGGCAATTTACAAAAGAAAGAGGTTTAATGCACTTACAGTTCCACGTGACGGGGAGGCCTCACAATCATTATGGAATGTGAAAGACACATCTCACCTGGCGGCAGACAAGAGAAGAGAATGAGGAAACAGCCAAAGTGGAAACCCTTTATAAAACCATCAGATCTTGTGAGATTTATACACTACCATGAGAACAATACGGGCAAAATCGCCCCCCATGATTCAATTATCTCCCACCAGGTTTCTCCCACAACACGTGGGAATTATGGGAGTACAATTCAAGATAAGATTTCGGTGGGGACACAGCCATACCATATTATGGAGTCAATATATCTATGTATCACAATCCCCAAAAAACTTGAATTGTCAGTGAAAGATGTGATGTGATGTGTTGATAAAAATTATCACTAAAATAAAAGATTGTATTATACCTTCTTTATTGATTTATTATGAGAAAAGAGTCTCTCTCTCTTTTTGTAACTTCATAAGGAACTTACAATGAATTTCCTCAGTAAAAACTGAGGAAAACAAGAAACCTCAAAGACTAAGCACAAACCATTTGCCTGAGTATACTATTTTCCAGTGTTTATATTGTCCACACCATTTCTTCTAAACACATAGGTATCTATCTATCTAAGCTGGATGCCTCTTATTTTCCAAAAATAGCTGTCAGAATTGTCCTCTAAGCCCCTTTAAAACCCTCCAAAGTTATGAAGTTCTCTTCAGGGTAAAGCACAAAGGAATGCAACTTTGATTTTGTTGAGTTAGAGAGATCTGTCCTTGGGAAATGTTTGTTATGTTTAATTATATACCTGTGTGTCTTCATGAAGCACTCTCTCTGTTAAAGCAATATTGATCTACTTCCATTTCTATCTAGGCATTCTGTTTCACAGATCACTGTAGACATGACAAGCATTCCAAAAAACATAAGTCTGGAGAAAAATATGTAGGACCAAAAGTTAAAAAAAGAAAAAAAAGCAAGAGTTCCTGTTTTTGTATTTTTGCATCAGTGTGTTGATAAAATATGAAGGAACAACAGTGATTTTTTTACATTGTACACTCTAGAGTCCTTAAAAGTCATGAGGTAAAATGAAAAAAAAAAATCAAATGAAAGCAGTAAGTGCATATTTGGACCAATTTACATAGCTCTACACCTCGGGCTAGCTTGCCCTAGTTATGATGGACAGGTGTCGGTTCTTTCTCAAATTCATCTTCACCTATGGAGCTAAGAAGGCACTTGTCATTCCAACCACATCTAATGCCATTCAGAGACTATAACAGAGAATAAAAGAAGAACAAATACTGAAATTGGAAGGCAGCTGGCATAATTCAAGGTGAATCTCACACAAGGGGATAGTCTGTCTTTACAAGAAGGTAGTGTAAACAATAGCTATAATTTGTGTCAGGGCATATACTTGAGAGCTTTCAAATTGCCTGGTGGTAAAAATGGGAATGCTGCTAATAAAAATGATTAAGGGGAAAAAAAAGTGAGGGTAACTGACTGGCTAAGACATTTAGTAATGGAATATGACACTATTTGCTTCTAGGTCACTGGTTCCAATTCAGCCTAAATCAGGAGTAGCTGAAAGCTGTGATCATCTAATGTGCTCTTGGTGGCCTATTTGAAATAGTGTGATGGTCTTAGCTCAGGGAAGACTAGTCTGTTGCAGCCATAAATACATCAATATCAGTTATAACCTTTCAACACTTTCAGTTGTCTTGCAATTACTAAAGAACGGGCAAATAATGCTTAGGGCTAGATTCTGTTCTGATCTTTCTTCACAAAACTTCAACCTTATCAAAAAGGACCCCTCAAAACGGAGTAATGATCTTTTCCCTAGAAACCTTGAGGGTTAATTGGTGACTTTGGATTGTTCCATGTGGCAACTCTTAGTTTCATAGAGTTTCTATTTTGATGTAAAAAATAAAAAAGAAAAGAAAAAAATAGCATTCTGTCATGTAAGTGGATGTTTGAAAGGAACCTACAAGGATTAAGGGTCTTCTTTTGTTTTCTTATTATTTTTTAAGTTTCTTTAAAAGCATAGCTTGGGTTTCTGGATAACTTTAGAAATGTGACAAACCATAACTTTCTAAAAATGTTATACGGATTTCCTCTATGCTTTGTTCAACATTCATTCATTTTCTCTAGAAAAGCGTCAAGCTTGAAAAGTATTGACTAGCAGCCACATAAATGGGTAGTAATGCCACAGGAAATTAAGTATACCATTTATGGAATACATGCACACAACAGCAATGTAGTGTTTGCCAAACCCTGGAGAAGCAGCAGGGTTTTTTGTTTGTTTTTTTAAGTAAAGAATATTTACTTCAGCTCAAGGGGAGGAAGTTAAACTTGAAAGAAAGTAAACAATAATGAAGACAACTATTTTTCAACTAAGAATAAAAACCTTTCAAATAGTTATCAAGTCTTAATATACTGTCTCTATTTATGGCATTCCAGATAAGATTTGCATTTTGAAAGTTTTGGCAGTTCATGTCATTGTGAAGTATTTAAAAGGAATAACAAAAGAACAAAGGAAGTCTGTGTCACAGAAATAATGTTGCATGGACTTTGGTGTCCAAATAGCTTGGAATATTGGCGCCATCATGTACAACTATTATTCTCTTAAGTGAAAGAGCAATCTCTCTAGCATCAATCATCAATTGTTAATATATAATTCTATGAAACGAGGCATAACAGTATAAAACTTATTTGGCTCATTATGCAGAGAACACAGACATTATTAATATTTGTTTGCTTCCATTAAAAATGATTTTAAGTATATATTATATATAATACATGAAATTACATGAACAATAAAATATTATGTATGTACTGAAAATTGTCTTCAGTATCTAAAACTTGAATTCAAGATACTAATTAACCTCCTTTTACCATTATAAATGCTATACAGACATTTATTGTTTAACATGAATTAAATAAACAAACAGTGCCTAAATAAAAGCCAAACAAATGAAACAACAAACCAATAAAGATAAACAAGACCCGGATAGCAATGGAACCTCGGGAACTCCTGGAGGGCAACTTAACTCCTTCTGTTCAGTGTCTCATAGCAAAGAGACAGATACAAAGTACAAGATGGAGATTTCAATATTGATTTTATTTTGGAATAGTCCAATAATTACCAGTAAAGATATTTGGTAGAAAGTGACTACAACCTAAGGTCAAAATTTCAGTAATTTCCTTCCTCCTTCTCAAATCTTCTTTTGGTACAACTGAGGCTGCAAAGAAGTTTGCAAGTACATGTATCAGAGTATTAAGGCATTTTACAAACCAGGTCACTTAATGAATGGCAAAACCCTTGGACTCAGGAAGGAAAGATGGAGTCTCTGACTCACATATGGTGGTTTCTGCTTTCATCACTACTAGCTATGGGATTGTATGAAAAATCACTTACCATTTCTATACCTCAGTTTCTACCTCTACAAAATGGAGATAATTTAAGATGTGTTTCATAGGGTTGTTGGAAAAATTAAATGACTTAACATGTAAATACTTTAGAGCAGAAGTCATTGTCTTCTTACCTACATCTGAGACTGACCACATGCGGGAAGTGTGGGGATGGGACATGTTTCTCTGATTTGAGGTCTCAGACACGAGTATGGTATTTGGACTGATAGGTATTACAATAACACTCGCTACAATGTGAAAGAGTGAGTAAGGAGTGGAGAGAAAAGCTACCAGTGCTCACCGGCTTTTTGCCCTTCTGTGTAGTAAAAGATAACCCTTGTCTACGAAATCTTAAGGAATGAGAGACATTTTTGCCCTTCCTCCCCAAATAATTATTTTGTTAGCTTTCAAAAGTTCCAATGCAAAAGCATGTTGAAAGCATCTAAAAAAAACTCTTTAGACTTTGTGAAATACAGCAACTTGCATGCATACGTCATATTTCTCTCTGTATCTTGGGAACAACGAATATGTGGGGACTTAATAGAATGCAGATGGAACCTGAAAAAGGAGAATTCCTGACTGGCTCTGCCACACTTTGCTGAAAAAATCCATCCAAAAATAGCATCTGAATATGAACTTTTATATCAAGAATTCCACTTGAATAAAGATACAGGAAGTTTTTTCAAAATATTAAGATCCAACAACTCAGTAAAAGTCCCGACAAAGTGCTGCATAGTTCTGCAGTATGACTTAAAAGTGTATCCTTTTAGAATTCACACAAGATTAAATGGATTGAAATAACAAGGATTTGAATCATTTTTTCTAGGATTCTTGTGGGGAAAAATTAAATTAAAATAATTGGTTTCCTATAGGCAAAGGCAGAATCCTTCTGCTAGTGAAAGTTGACAGCAGTGACTGAGTTTCCTAAGCTTTTATATGCATTGTTTTATTTGATCATTCTAAAAGCTTTGGGAATTAAGGCATTGTTATCATTTTTGTTTTGTGCTTGAGAAGAGTTAGTCTCAGAGAGCTGGTTGTGATTGTTCCTGCTCACACAGCTACAAAGTGGAAGAGACAGGAGTCAAACCACAAGGCTCCACGCCTCCTGAAGCCTCACCATTCTGACACTAAAGGCCTTATTATTTCACTTTCAAAGTGAAATTTTTAAAGCATTGGATTTGATGTTTTATTTTGTGAATATCTATCAGAAATTACAGTGGAAACTAATAGAGGGTCATTCAGTTCATCATATATTTATGGTATAGCTATAATGCTTTTTGATAATGCACTCTTTTTATAGTTCTCAGGTACATAAAATGAGATTAGCCTACACTCTATACTTGCCTCTGTGAAGAACTGTTTATTTAGCATTTCAACTACTGCTGTTCCTATGGCAGAAATCTAGGGCTAAATATATTCTGAATGGAAAACTGAATTCACAAGGCTATATACTGAAACAAAAAACTAGAGAGCCAAGTAATAGTTCTTGTTTAACATAGCTACAGGTTATTCCAACAATATCTAAGCCCTTTGGAGTTTAAAAAGACCTGTTACCATTTTCAAAGTATGTCTATTTTGTATACAGATTTGAAATATTGAATAATAGATTTACACCTTGGAGGAGCTTAGCACAGGTCATATACTGACTGGCATGTTGCTGAAGGATGCCCTAGTGAAAAATGCATGGCTTATTGCATTTCCACTCTGTCTTACATAGTCATAAAATAAAAATAGTCTATCTTCTTGAGTCATATTTGTAAATTACTGTTCAACATTCATTGGTAAAGTTGAAAAATCTTGAAAATATCTTAATTTTAGAAATCTAGCTACTTTATACTTGGCCAAATATATAAGTCCTATAAAGGCATACCTTGTTGTATTGCATTTTGCTTTACTGAGTTTCATATATATTGTGTAATATATATATATATATATATATATTTTTTTTTTTAACTAATTGAATGTCTGCGGCAACCTTGCATCAAGCAAGTCTATTGGTGCCATTTTTCCAACATCATGTGCTCACTTTGTGTTTCTGTTACATTTTGTTAATTCTCTCAATACTTCAAACTGTCTTATTATTATTATATCTGTTGCATGATCTCTATTAGTGATCTTTGATGTTACTATTGTAATTGTTTGGGGGCATCATGAACCATGCCCATATAAGACCGCAAGCTTAATTGATAAATGTGTGTTCTGACAGCTCCACCAACCAGCTGTTCCCCTGTCTCTTTCCCTCTTCGGGCCTTTTAATATTCAAGTAAAAAGACGAGTTGAACATTTTTCGCTTTCAATAAAAGCTAGAAATAATATGATTAAGTTTAGTGAACAAGATATATCAAAATCTGAGGAAGGCCAAATTCTAGGCCTCTTGCACCAAAAAGTTTGCAGAGTTGTTCATGCAAAGAAAAAGTTCTTAAGAATCATAAGAAAGTGAAACAACCTTCTTTTGAGAAGTGTCTGTTCATATCTTTTACCCAGTTTTTGATAGGGTTGTTAGTTTTTTCTTCTAAATTTGTTTAAGTTTGTTGTAGATTCTGGATATTAGACCTTTGTCACATAGGTAGATTGCAAAATTTTTCTCCCATTCTGTAAGTTGCCTGTTCACTCTGATGATAGTTTCTTTTGCTGTGCAGAAGCTCTTTAGTTTAATTAGATCCCGTTTATCAATTTTGGCTTTTGTTGCAATCACTTTTAGTGTTTTTGTCATGAAGCCTTTGCCTAGGCATATTTATGTGGCCCAAAAAAAATGAAAAAAAGCTCAACGTCTCTAATCATTAGAGAAATGCAAATAAAAAAACAAATTGTGACACCATCTCATGCCAGTCAGAATGGTGATTATTAAAATGTCAAGAAACAATAGATACTGGTGAGGCTGTGGAGAAATAGGAATGCTTTTACACTTTGGTGAGGATTTAAATTAGTTCAACCATTGTGCAAGACAGTGTGGCGATTCCTCAAGGAATCATGAGTAGATTTTATCAAACAACAAGGCATAAGGTCTACTTAGTCTTTGGATGGGAAATAAGAACCTAGAAAGGCCCCCTTTCCTCTGTGTTATTCTGTCTTGGAGTGATTTAAGCAGGGCTGCTTGGGTTGGAAGGTTAGACAGTATTGTGAAAGCACTTTCTCAGTCTTAACTCTTACCACCTTTTTTCTAGTGTGCAAAATGCCTCCAGTAGAGCTTGAATAAAATTGGCTCAAAGAATAACCATACTTTAAAGTACCTTGAACCACTACTTGCTTCTGATATTTAGCTGTAAATCCAGATCAACCTGATGAATTCATTTTTTTATTAGAATATTTTCTCCCTCCATTGCTCAATCTCTCAGTAATTTGGCTTTTGTCAGTCTCTACCTGCCTCCCTACCTAACCCCATGTGTTTGCTGCCAGACCAGTTCTCTACATCTGAGGTCTAACTGTAGGTGTGATTAGGGTCCCTTCTTTCAGCCTTGATCTCATTTGAATATGTGAAATATAGTGTGGTTGTATATGTGGTTTTTGTCTATTGTGAATATAGGTGATGTAAATATCCATGTACAAGCCTTTGTGTGAAAATGTGTTTCTATTTCTCTAAGGTAAATTCCTAGGAGTGCAATGACTGTGGTTTATTGTGGGTGTATATTTAACATTTTAATAAGCTGCCAACATGTTTTACAAAGTCATTGTTCCACTTTTACATTTTGAAAAAAATAGTATATGAAAGCTTCAGTAGCTTCACATGCATGCCAACACGTGCATCTGCCAATCTTTTGCTTTAGCTACTGTAATGGGTATAGAGTAGTACCTCACTATGATTTGTATTTGACCTTATGACCTTAGGGTGAGCATCTTTTTATGAGCTTACTGGTCATTCAAGTAATTTCTTTAGTGAAGTGTCTGTTCACATCTTTGTGCCAATTTTAGTTGGATTATTTCTTATTAGTGAATAATAAATTCTCTTTATACCATATCATAAATATATGTTGCTCCTCAGACTGTATACTTATTGTAATTATATTGCTATAAATACATGGCACTTCTCATACCATATATTTATTTCAATTAAAGTTTTGGCACTAAAGTAAATCATTTTCTAATTATTTGCTGCTATGTTACTATGTATATCTATTCTCACATGATATGGCTTGCCTTTTTGTTGTTTTTTTTCCCTACATCTCCAATTTTTTATTTTAAAATATTTAGTTGACAAATTAATATATTCAAATCACCATATAACATCATGATTTTATTAGTATATCAAATCAAATATATTTAATTAATATATTCAAATCACCATATAACATGGTGAGTTTATCTACATTAATTAACAGATTTATCACCACCCACAGTGTACCTTAGTTTCCCAGAACTTGTGCTTTTTGGGCATATTTTGAGGAAGTTAATGTTCTAATAATTTTCATGAAGTACACTTCATCATTTTTTGTTTTGTGGTTTATGCCTTTTATGTTCTATTTAAGAGAGCATTGCCTAATCAGAGGTTGTAGAGATTTTTCCTCCTTTAAGCTTATATTTCTACCACTTACAATTAGGTATATGATGCATTTTGGGTTTTTTTTTTTTTATTTTGTGTGGTACGGTTTGATGACATCATCCACATAGATATCAAGTTGTTTCAGTACTACTTGTCGAAAACTTTTCTCTACCCATTAGATTGCTTTGGAACTTTTGACAAATATTAATCAATTATATATGTGTGACTTTTTTTTCAATGATTTATTATTGTGTTCCATTAACTCTTTGATATATCTATACTTTCATGAATGCCATACTATTTTGATTACTGTAGCTTTATAGAAATTCTTGAAATCAGGTAATGCATGTCTTCTAACTTTTAAAAAATTAGTTTGGCTATTCTAGGTTGTTTGCAATTTCATATAAATTTTAGAATCACCTTGTCAATTTCTATAAAATGTGTTGCTAGGACCTTGATTCAGATTATGCTGACTATACAGATCAATTTAAGGAAAATTAATATTTTGAAAATGTTGGCCCTTTGTATCCATGACAATATTAAATACCTTTATTTATTTAGGTCTTCTTTAATATTTTTTAGTAACTATCTCTAGTTTTCAGTGTATAGACTTGCAGAGCTTATGTCAAATGGACTCCTAATTTTTTCATATTTTGACATTATTATAACAGAATATCATTTATTTTATTTTCCAAATAGTTTCTATGCTATTATATACAAGTACAAAAGCTTTTGCATATTAACCTTATATCCTACAACTTTGAAAAATTAATATATTACTTTTAATAGTGGTTTTATAGAATACTGGAAATTTTTTATGTAAACAAGCATGTCGTATGCAAACAGAAATAATTCTATTTATTTATTTTTTAATCTGTATGGCTTTTATGTTATTCATTTCCTGCTGCAATGACTAGGACCTTCAGCACAAGGTTGAACGGTAGTAGTGAGGGCAGACATTGTTGATTATTTTTGTTCCTGAGAGGACATCTTAAATATTCACCCTTAAGTATGAGGTTAGCTTTAAGGTGCCATGGTGGTTTGCTGCACCCATCAACCCATCATCTACATTAGGTGTATCTCCTAATGCTATCCCTCCCTAGCCTCCCACCCCCCAACAGGCCGCGGTGTGTGATGTTCCCTTCCCTGTGCCCATTCTCATTGTTCGACTCCCATTTATCAGTGAGAACATGCGGTGTTTGGTTTTCTGTTCCTGTGTTAGTTTGTTAAGAATGATGGTTTCCAGCTTCATCCATGTCCCTGAAAAGAATGTGAACTCATTTTTTATGGCTGCATAGTATTCCATGGTGTATATGTGCCACATTTTCTTTATCCAGTCTATCATTGATGGGCATTTGGGTTGGCCCCAAGTCTTTGCTATTGTGTACAGAGTTGCAATAAACATGCATGTGCATGTGTCTTTATAGCAGAATGATCTATAATCCTTTGGGTATATACCCAGTAATGGGATTGCTAGGTCAAATGGTATTTCTGGTTCTAGATCCTTGAGGAATCGCCACACTGTCTTCCACAATGTTTGAACTAATTTATACTCCCACCAACAGTGTAAAAGCATTCCTATTTCTCCGCATCCTCTGCAGCATCTGTTGATTCCTGACTTTTTAATGATCACCATTCTAACTGGCCTGAAATGGTATCTCATTGTAGTTTTGATTTGCATTTCACTAATGACCTGTGATGATTAGCTTTTTTTTAATGTTTGTTGGCCACATAAATGACTTCTTTTGAGACTGTTCATATCCTTTGCCCACTTTTTGCTGGGGAAGATCCAAGAAAAAATTAGTTTTATTATTTGTGAACAATTTCTCATTATTTTTACATATAAATTTACAACAGTAATTTTAAAAGAGACATTTTCCACTTGAATTTGCTTATTTTTCTCTAAGAATATATAATATTTTTGACAACAGGGACAATGACATATTTGTATTTGTTTTATAATGTTTAACATAGTGTCATGTGCAGTAGCATTCATAAATGTTTATGCAAAAGAATGAATAAATGAACTAACAGAAAAGTCAATGTTAAGACCTGTGATTTAACCTATTTATCACCCCATGTCACAGCTCTCTCATGCATAACATGAAATAATGCATAAGTGTATTATCCAAGTTCCAGGCAGCTTTGAAATCTCTTGAAATATATTTATATTTCACTAGTTTGGTACTTTGGATGTAAAAAAGAAAAAAAAAAAGAGGAGAATTAAACAGTACTGACTCTTTCGGCCATACTCGACAGTCTCTCATTCATACATATTTTAGTCTTTTTTTACCTTCTTATTATCTTCAGGTAAATTTTAGTACAGTAGTACCTCTTATCCATGAAGGATATGGTCCAAGATGCTCAGTGGATGCCTAATATCATGGATAGTTCCAAACCCTATAAATATTGTTTTTTTTCTCCACCTACATACCTAGGAAAAAGTTTAATTTCTAAATTAGGCACAGTTAGAGATTAGCAACAATAATGAAATACAACAATCATAATAATGTACTATAATAAAAGTTATGTGAATGTGGTCTCCTTTTCTCTCTTTCTCTCAAAACATTTGATTGTACTCTAATACCTATTTTGATACTGTGGTTGACTGTGGGTAAATGAAACCATGGAAAGCAAAATTGGGGATAGATGAGGGGTACTAATGTCCACAAGAATGCCTGTATGGCATTCTGGATCTGTGGTAATTTTACGTTCTGTGATTTAATAATAAAGTTTAGAGATTAAAAAGACAAAGAGGAAATATGTATTTTCTAATCAAACTCCATCACTGCACAGGACAATTAATTGAGTCTCAAACAAAATAAGTGTTTTTCTACCTCTGTAAATGACTTAGTGTCAAATACAAAAATCTTTGAGTAACAACATAGAAAGACTAGGAAAGGTGATAAGAGAACTAAGGTAATTGAAGATTTCCTCTTTCTTTTTCATTCTCATTTATCTCCTGGAGCAGAAATATTAAGAATATTAATACTGGAAGAAGAGATTTATAAAATAACTCTGTAGCACCCTTGAGGGCATAAATATGTCAATTAATGTAAAATCTTTAAAATAAGGTACATGTCCCCCTCTTCCGTATTTTTTCTACCGTTTAAGATTAGAAGATGTTTTCTAATTGCTGCTTCTTTAAAATTTAACTTATTCCAATGCCAATGTCAGGGTTTCAAAGAGTCCATATTTCTTACGACGAAGTCCCACAACGAATTTGAAATGAATTAATGTTCTTGTAACTTCATATGTGTATACGCACACCCATACATACACATTTAATTGTTATTCAACGCAAAAGTTGTTTTATATCTCTGAAGCAAACAACAAACTTCCTTCCTTGGGCCATAATTTTTACATTTAATACATTTATTTGTTTCTGTTTTTCTCATTTCTATAAGAGAAGGAAAATAGAGGCGTGCACTTAGAGCTAACTCAAGTCCTGCCTATACCTTTGAACGTTAAGTCATATTCCAAAATAAATTCATTTTACTTAACTCCCTCCATAATTAATTGAATAATCTTTCTGAGGGCTTACTTTATAAAATAAGTAAACAGAGGGTCTATCTCAGTTATCCAATAACCGTGTTTCGTTACAAAACTAAGTCTTGAGTTTCCACAAATGAGTAGGAATAATTGCTCAGGCAGCTGTTTCCTGTGAAGCAGAGCAGCTCAATAGCAGTATGCTGATAATATTAGTGGCAGACAATTAAATTGTTCAATTTGTGTCCATTTAGGATTTTGCCTATCTTTAACGTAATCTGACAGCACTTTTAGTTGTATCACCTGTTATTTGAGAGTGCTTGGAGAAAAATAAAAACTGACAAAACATCTTTTTAGTTTAATAGAGGTATTGTGTATATGAGAGATGAAAATAGAGAGGGTAGAGGCCAATGAGAGAGAAAGGACCTATTTGGTCTTAAATTTTACATATATTTTATACGTAATCATAATCTTTCTGTTTTTACTCTAGAAACAGAAACAGAATAGGATTAACCTTTTATTTTTGTAATTGAAATATCTTTTATTATAAGAAGTCATTGTATAATGGTTACAGGACTTCGACTGTTTCTAAGAAATGTTCTAGAAATACGTATTTTCTCTTTTTCCTACCTCTGTGTCAAATTATAGCTAAAAGGGAGGAGGAAGGGATAGAAAAGAAAAAGATAACTTGTGAAGACTAGAAATGAGAGATTTGAATGTATAAATTACTTTGGATTGAAATTAATACTCTAAAAATGAAATTACACATATTTTGAACTATTTAACCATGTTCTATTATTTGAACTCAATTTTCATTGGGTTTAAGATGGGTTCTTATTAATAAAATAAGTCCCTTCAGAAGGCACATTAATGCTTTAAGTCAAGAGTATATAGATAAGGCCGGGCGCGGTGGCTCACGCCTGTAATCCCAGCACTTTGGGAGGCCGAGGCAGGCGGATCACAAGGTCAGGAGATCGAGACCACAGTGAAACCCCGTCTCTACTAAAAATACAAAAAAATTAGCCGGGCGCGGTGGTGGGCGCCTGTAGTCCCAGCTACTCAGGAGGCTGAGGCAGGAGAATGGCGTGAACCCGGGAGGCGGAGCTTGCAGTGAGCCGAGATTGCGCCACTGCACTCCAGCCTGGGCGACAGCGCGAGACTCCGTCTCAAAAAAAAAATAAAAATAAAAAAAATAAAGAGTATATAGATAGTAAGTATATTATGGTTATGTCCCACGTTGATAGAGAGATGTCAATTGCTTATAGGCATGCAGATGGTGAGTGGCAGAGCCTGGCTTTGATTCACATGGTGTTATTCTGAGTCTTTTCCCTTTATCAAAATATTATGCTGCCTCTCACATTACAGAAATATCCAATATTACAGTTCTGTGGTTGCATTGCCATTAACTTCTTTCACAGGAGTTATCTTTGTTTCTGCATGTGTTTGTAGTTTTAGATATGTCATTCCTGTGTCTTAAGATACACATTTGGGAACTTAAAAGAGAGGAAAACATAAACAATTCTGATGTTCAGTCATCTTTGCTCCATCATCATCTATAGTAAGAGAGAGGGCTGTCATTGAAAATTAACTATAATCAATTGATTTAATCTTAATAATTACCAAATTTTAAATTGCACTTAAAAATAATTTTCAAAATATATTTGCCAATTTGAGATTTGTCCTCAATTTTGAAAATAACCTCTGAGTGAAATATGTATACAAAGTTAACACTTAGCCAAAATTAAAATATTGCTATGAACATAGGAGCTCAGATGAAAGTAGTAAACTAGGAAAATAATGTAATTAATTTTAATGACTTAAGATGGACATTACAAATTATATTTCTATTCCTGGGGGAAAATGCTCCTTAGACTTCCAACTATAAAGAATAAATAAAATTTTATGTTAATGTAATTTGGATAGATGTACCTGAATAAATCCATTGATGTCCTATGGCAGAAAATAATTGACACATAAATTAATATTGAAACAATATAGGGAATGCTAATCCCTCAAGAAATAACATCAAGAGAATATATGTTTGATAGTTTTCTGGAATGAATCCACTGGCCTCTTTGGAATTTTTACTAAAACAGAATTTAAAAATGAAATAGTTAAGGCATGGCTTAAGAGGATAAATAATATGTGGAAAGATATCCATAAGCATCTTGCTTTTTATAATTTATTTATAGTTTCCATGTCTTTTTTATACATGATAAAATGTGTGTAAAATATTTGACTTCTAGTTGGAACTCATTGAGTTAGTTTTTGCAGTTACATATTTTATCATTTTCAGAGCCCTCTACTGTTTTTATTTAAAATAACAAGTGTTTTAAAAACATGGCTTATTTTGCTTTCTGCGAGCCACTTTATTCAAAAATGCTCATTGATTTGTTTACTCTGGTTGTTAGAGAAATGCAGAGACATTTTACAGTATTGCTATGAAGACAGTATACTTTGCCCAGTGCACCAAAATGTTTATTTTTCTAACAATTTCTGAAAGCATATCACAAACAGCCATTTGGTTTATTATGAAAAGACATACATTGTCATTAAAATGTAATCCCTTTTTATTAAAATTTTAATATTAAATTACAACTCTGATATTATCCTGCTGCTTTATATAATTTTCACATTTTCTTTTAACTTTTTTCGAGTCCTAAGCCAAATTTACTGATCCTGAAAATAAATTCACAGGAAAGTGAGTTCAAATAGTAGTATCTACATTTTAGGCATACAATCTACAGATATAAGGTAATTAGATTCCTCCTCCTTCTTTTTCACTTCAGCAATTGTGAAAGCATAGGTCTTATTTTCAGTTCTGACCTATTCATTTAATAACATGTATTACTGTGATTCACTAGGCCATTACTTATCTTCATTTTATTTACTAGCACAATGTCTGAGACAATGACAGGGTAAGGATGCTACTTAAGAGCAAGCAAAATTCCTAGAGAGTTGGTTTGGCTTCCTTCTCACCTGCCTTCTCTCTTTTTCTTCTTTTTAAAGCTTTTTAGGTTAAATTTTGAGTTAGCAGCTGCATGTTTGAGCATGAATTCCTCGGTTTACAGTGAAATAGCACATCCCTTAGGATAATATTGCTTTGAAGATGAGATGACAGAAGTCCTGTTGGTTTCACTTTGATGCAGATTATAGCCCCTGTATTCTTCAGTTCATGTCACATTTGTGAGTTGCCTGACTACATGCTCCCAAGATAGAGAAAAAAAAAACAACTTATTTTAACCTCAAAGGAAAAATAAAAATACTAAACTCAGTAAATGCCATCTTTTTCCAATAAAAGTGTATGTATGATCTTAAATTGAGCTCCATTTAGGTTGCAATAAAAGACCCATTTCTGCTGCTTCAGGGAATTCTTGAAAACCCAAAACTCTTAATTCTGGGTGCCATGATGATGCTTGAGGAAAAATGTCGATAAAGTATAAGAAAAAGCAAGGATTTAGTTTCAAGACTGTTAGAATTAGAAATACTAGTACTGATTTGGCACCATTTTTGTGGAATTTGAAAGTTAGCATCTGGCAAAGTAACTGGCAAGCATTTTAGGTGATTAGTAAAGTGAGTGGCAAAGGTCATCGTGGCTGAAAAACCACATCGGTTCCCAATTGCCTTTTCCTTTTATTTTCCCACTGTAGAGATTGGAGATACTAACCAGTTACCTCTAGCTTAATTAATCACGTGATAACTTTCTGGTGAGACGTAAGTAAAATCGACTCAATGGTTTCTAGGAAAGCTTTCGATTTCCTGATAAAGGGGATAGACGTTTGCTATGGTCTGAATGTCTATGTCATCCCTCACCAGTTCATACGTTGAAATCCTATCCCTTAAGGTGATGGCTTTAGAAGGTGAGGCTGATAAAGGGGATAGACATTTGCTATGGTCTGAACGTCTGTGTCATCCCTCACCAGTTCATACGTTGAAATCCTATCCCTTAAGGTGATGGCATTAGAAGGTGAGGCCTTTGGGAGATGACTCTATCATGAGGCTCTGCTCTCATGAGTGGGGTTAGTGCCTGGTTAAAAAAGACCCCAGTGTTAGCTTGCGCCTTTCTTCATGTGAGGACACAGAAAGAAGGTGCTATGAGGAAGTAGGTCCTCACCAGACACTGAATCTGCAGCCACCTTCATCTTGGACTTTCCCACCTCCAGAATTGTGAGCGATACATGTTGGTTGTTCATAAGCCACACAGTGTATGTTCCAGCAGCCTGAATGGAATGAAACAACGATACTGCTTCTTCTGTCCCTCTGTGCTTTGAATGGCATGTAATACTTGAAACTTCATAAGTCATTGTTTGAACATAAGAGAAAGACCAAAGGAATCACAGAGAACTTGTGTTGATATATGTATAGTAGAACTGGAGATGTGCCCCCTACAACTCCCTTCAAGGAAGGACTAACTACTACCTGTAGAGAGTGGGATCCACAGACAGCCTCCAACATCCACCCTTCAGGATCTAACTCAACTGCTGAGAGCAATCTGGTCAAGGCCACACTCTTGCAGAGACAGAGTGACATCTAGTTTATGCCCTGAAAAGGACCTGGCCATTTCAGGCCAACACAGGACACTCTGATGGGCAATATATACTCTAAAGCTCCCTGCTACTTTGGCTAAGCTTTTGTTGGGTTTGCATTGCAGTTTTTTTTCTGTCTAATCTTCCTTCCTCCCACTTATCTTTGTAGGTGTGATCCCTACTAAACAGCTTACATCCCAATCGTCTGTCTCAGCATCTCTTCTAGAGAACCCAACCTGTAAATATGAAAAACAAAAAGGTGATAATCACCTAGTTTCAAACATTTTGGTATGTGAGGAAACAATTTATTCAAACCACAGTTACTTGCAAAATGTACCGATGCATGCTGCTAAATTGTTTCTAGCTGTTATAGTGGTATAGCTTAATTTTTTTTCTTAAACATTTTGTTTAATTATCATAAGAAAGTAGTAGTATTTATATAATCTTAGAGGAGACATCAAATATCATTTGGTCTAAAGTCTTTATTTTATTAATCAGAAATCTGAGGCCCAGAAATATGGAAGAAACTTTCAGTGAGCTCCAGGCAAGAGGCCAAAAAGAGGCCACATAAAACAATTTATTTAATGTTTTGTTCTTTCTTGGTATATTGTAACTTCTTCTTTGCTTCCCCACACTTTAAACTGTAGTCTAGAGCAGTTGTTTTCCAGTGTAGTTTCAAACCAGCAGCCTCAGCATCATTTAGGAACTTGTTAGAATCAAATGCAAATTTTGGTATCCTACTGTGGATATATTGAGTGAGAAATGTTAACAGAGAGGAAGCAAAACCAAATAATACGTGTTTTTACAAGTGCTTCAGGTGATTCTGATTCCCACTAAAGTTTGGGACCAATAGTTGAAAGAGAGATCTGCTGATAGAAGAAGCTGAAGGAATTAGGCTCTAGTCCCAAGTCACCTACAAAATGGTGGTGTGGTCTTAGGACTGCCACTGCTTCCTTGTACCTTAGTTTACTTACTCTTTATAGAGACGGTTGAACCAAATCAAGGTTTAAAAAACATTTTTGGCCAGGCACAGCGGCTCACCCCCATAATCCCAGCACTTTGGGAGGCTGAGGTAG
Source organism: Theropithecus gelada (assembly GCF_003255815.1). Classification (NCBI taxonomy): domain Eukaryota; kingdom Metazoa; phylum Chordata; class Mammalia; order Primates; family Cercopithecidae; genus Theropithecus; species Theropithecus gelada. Next base: position 44,893,068 of record NC_037672.1, read on the forward strand.
GTGAATCACCTAAGGTCAGAAGTTGGAGACCAGCCTGGCCAACATGGGAAAACCCTGTTTCTACTAAAAATACAAAACGTAGCCAGGCATGGTGGCACATGCCTGTAATCCCAGCTACTTCGGAGGCTGAGGCAGGATAATCGCTAGAACCCAGGAGGCAGAGGTTGCAGTGTGCTTAAATCAAGTCACTGCACACCAGCCCGGGTGATGGAGTGAGACTCCGTCTCAAACAAACAAACAAACAAACAAACAAACGAAAAAACATTTTAAAGGCAAGTAACCTATATTAGTAAGAGTTCTCCAGAGAAACAGAACTAATAGAATGTATATGTGTGTGTGTGTGTGTGTGTTTCTATATGTGTGTGTATATATAACATCAAAAAATAGATTTGAATTATTGCATTCTTTTTGAAAATTTTTAAATATAGTAGTAGTTGCATTGTCAGTAGATGATTTTTCCAATTAAAGAGTAGTTGAAAGCTTCTGTGAGAGAGATATATAAAGAGAGAGAGAGAGAGATTGAAAGGAGATTTATTTAAGGAATTGGGTCATGAAATTGAAGCTAGCAAGTCCAAAATCTGCATTGTGGGTAAGCAGACAGGTTGAAGATCCAGACATTAGCTAATGTTGAAGCTCAAGTCCTAAGCCAGTCTGGAGGCAGAATTCCTCTTCCTCAAGGAAGAGGAAAGGCCTTCAACTGATTATATGTGACTCACCTATACTGTAGAGAGTAATCTGTTTCACTCTAAATTTATTGATTTAAATATTAATCTTATCTAAAAAAGTAACTTCACAGAAATATTCAGACTAGTGTTTCTCCAAATAAATATCTGTGTACCAAGGCCTAGTCTAACTGATACACAATAGTAACCTTCACAGGACCCTTTGTTTGAATAAATTAAACATTATGCTGAAGCCCAGTATATGAAACAAATAAAAGCTCAATGGTTGAAGCAAGATGAGTTGCTGATATTTCTTGTAATCAACACCTCCCTACTCCTATACCAACCCACCTTCCATTACTGGGCATTAAATGACCTGACAGAAGCCCTGAAGATTTATTGATATACCACTGAAAAATTACATAAATACCTTGATAATGCCGCTGCTTTCAGCTCTTAAGAAACCAATTGATGTAAAAAGATGTTGCCAGGCAAGCTTCAGAAGGTATTTCACTTATACCAATTTTTTAAAAACTTTGTAATTGATTTGTCACATGCCTAAAAGTGTGACAAATTTATGCTTATCAAATGCTTTTCCCACTTAAAAGCATATGTATTAAATATAGTAATTATCTATTGTCACCTACTTTATTCACAGTTCTTTGCTAGATTTTGTTCTGATAAGTTTTTAGAATACTCGTTTTATAAAAATATAGTAAATTTTTATTTAATCCATGTATACATTTTTATAGATGTTAAATAAATGGGGTAAGAATAGTAAAATGTTAATATAATTATATGACATTTCTTAATGGTATAGAAAATGCCAAAGTTTTACAAATCCTTACATTAAATCAAACACTCCAGACACAGTAATCAATTAGTGTGGAATTAAACAGTAGTGCTTTTTGAAATAAAACTCTTCTGTACCTACATTTTTAAGTCATTCTGCTTGTTGTTTCTAAACTGATACCAAAATATCTAAGAGTGTCCACATGAAAATAAAATTCTGCCTAGTCATCAGATATTCAATGTCTCTTACATGAGAATGCAAGGCACTATACAGATTAATCAGAAATAAAAAAAGTTTGAATTAATTATATTCTTTTTGAAACTTTTAAATATAGCAATAATTGCTTTGTCTATAGATGACTTTTTAAATTAAAGAGTAGTTGAAAGCTTGTTAGATAATGAAATTAATATTTTGCTATGATTTTTTAAAAGTTTCCTAGTAAGATGAGACAACCTGGATTCTCTAAGAGTGATGTTTACAATGGCATTTTTACATACTATCTCTAACCATAAAACACATGGCATGTATTCTTCCTTTTCATTAGAGATGAAGGAACAGAAATTTGAAGAGCTTATTAATTTCATACAACTAGTAAGTACAGAAACCTGGATTTGAACCCAACTTTACCTATGGAGTTTTGGGTCTGGTTCTACCAAATGCTAGCAATGTGGCTGAACAAATTGATTACTCACAGCTAGGGACACAGGAAACATACAAGAAAGAAATGACCTTTTGAAAAGAGATGAAGTAGATTAGATCAAGATGTCAAATTGAACATATTTGTCCACCTCACATCTCATCTCCTGTTTTCTTGAAATAACAAAAAGTACAATTTTAAAAGAATAAGCTTATAGGGGCTCCATTTCTGGATGGCATTGTTGGCAGCTTTGCAGACCCATTCCTCAGAGACATAAACAAACCTCTTGAGATGATAAAACAAACAAACAAAAAAACAGCATCTTGAAAATGGTCTAAGGATATACAGCAAATGAGGAAATACTTATTCACAAAAACAATAGAAGTTCTTAATTATCTCAGTAAGGACAGTGGGACACTGGCCTTTGAGCTATGTAACCTTCTCCTTCTCTTCATCCACAAAGCTCAGCCGGGAGAAAGTTTGTCCTTGGACAGGTGTGGCCAAAAGGATGGGGCTGCCTCTCCCCTCAGCTCTCAACCAAGTTGTATCATACCTTTCCAAGAGACACAGGTTTCAGTACTTCTCATCCATTACAAATGCAAGTTAAAAATGTTTGATTCCTGTTGAGTCCAGCAGGCAGAGGACTACTTTTCTCATTTCACCCACAAGACAGAGCCTTCACTTCATTTACTACAAGCTGAGAATACTGGAACTTCTATGGTTCAACCACAGCTCGCTCTTAAAATAAAGGCTCCATGTTGGAAGAGGTGAGCCAAGAAGTCCAGAGGCTACCACCTCACACAGAACCCAGACTAGTGGCTCAGAGAGTTTGCCCAGAGAGACACATGGTCTTTAGGAAAACAGAGCTCTTTTCTATTGAAAAGAACTGTCTTAGCTTTCTACACATGGCTAGCCAGTTTTCCCCCCACCATTTATTAAATAGGGAATCCTTTCCCCATTTCTAGTTTTTGTCAGATTTGTCAAAGATCAGATGGTTGTAGATGTGTGGTGTTATTTCTGAGGCCTCTGTTCTGTTCCATTGGTCTATATCTCTGTTTTGGTACCAGTACCATGCTGTTTTGGTTACTGTAGCCTAGTAGTATAGTTTGAAGTCAGGTAGTATGATGCCTCCAGCTTTGTTCTTTTTGCTTAACATTGTCTTGGCAATGTGGGCTCTTTTTTGGTTCCATATGAACTTTAAAGTAGCTTTCTCTAATTCTGTGAAAAAAGTCATTGGTAGCTTGATGGGGATGGCATTGGATCTATAGATTACCTTGGGCAGCAGGGCCATTTTCACGATATTGATGCTTCCTATCCATGAGCATGGAAAGTTCTTCCGTTTGTTTGTGTCCTCTTTTATTTCATTGAACAGTGATTTGTAGTTCTCCTTGAAGAGGTCCTTCACATCCCTTTAAAGTTGGGTTCCTAGGTATTTTATTCTCTTTGAAGCAATTGCGAATGGAAGTTCATTCATGATTTGGCTCTCTGTTTGTCTGTTATTGCTGTATAAGAATGCTTGTGGTTTTTGAACATTGTTTTTGTATCCTGAGACTTTGCTGAAGTTGCTTAGCAGCTTAAAGAGATTTTGGGCTGAGACAATGGGGTTTTCTAAATATACAATCATGTCATCTACAAACAGGGACAATTTGACTCCCTCTTTCTAATTGAATACCCATTGTTTCTTTCTCTTGCCTGATGACCCTAGCCAGAACTTCCACCACTATGTTGAATAGGAGTGGTGAGAGAGGGCATCCCTGTCTTGTGCCAGTTTTCAAAGCGAATGCTTCCAGTTTTTGCCCATTCAGAATAACACTGGCTGTGGGTTTATTGTAAATAGCTCCTATTATCTTGAGATACGTTCCATCAATACCTAGTTTATTGAGAGTTTTTAGCATGAAGGGCTGTTGAATTTTGTTGAAGGCCTTTTCTGCATCTATTGAGATAATCATGTGGTTTTTGTCTTTGGTTCCGTTTATGTGATGGATTACGGTTATTGATTTGCATATGTTGAACTAGCCTTGTATCCCAGGGATGAATCCAACTTGACTTTGGTAGATAAGCTTTTTGATGTGCTGCTGGACTTGGTTTGCCAGTATGTTATTGAGGATTTTCGCATCGGTGTTCATCAGTGATATTGGTCGAAAATTCTCTTTCTTTTTTTCTTGTGTCTCTGCCAGGCTTTGGTATCAGGATGATGCTGTCCCCATAAAACTGGATCCCTTCCTTACACCTTATACAAAAATTAATTCAAGATGGATGAAAGACTTAAATGGTAGACCTAAAACCATAAAATCCCTAGAAGAAAACCTAGGCAATACCATTCAGGACATAGGCATGAGCAAGGGCTTCATGACTAAAACACCAAAAGCAATGGCAACAAAAGCCAAAATAGACAAATTGAAACTAATTAAACTAAGTAACTTCTGCACAGCAAAATAAACTAACATCAGACTGAGCAGACAACCTACAGAATGGGAAAAATTTTTGCAATCTACTCATCTGACAAAGGGCTAATATCCAGAATCTACAAAGAACATAAACAAATTTACAAGAAAAAATCAAACAACCCTATCAAAAAGTGGACAAGGATAGGAACAGGCACTTTTCAAAAGAAGATATTTATGCAGCCAACAGACACATGAAAAACTGCTCATCATCGCTGGTCATCAGAGAAATACAAATCAAAACCACAATGAGATACCATCTCACACCTGTTAGAATGGCAATCATTAAAAAATCAGGAAACAACAGGTGCTGGAGAGGATGTGGAGAAATAGGAACACTTTTATACTGTTGTTGGGAGTGTAAACTAGTTCAACCTTGTGGAAGACAGTGTGACAATTCCTCAAGGATCTAGATCTAGAAATACCATTTGACCCAGCCATCCCATTACTGGGTATATACCCAAAGGGTTATAAATCTTTCTACTATAAAGACACATGCACACATATGTTTATTGCAGCACTATTTACAATAGCAAAGACTTGGAACCAACCCGAATATCCATCAATGTAGCTTACTTCAGTCAAAACAAAACAAAACAAATAAAAACCAACCAACCAACAAACCAAACAAACAAAAAACCACAGGAAAACAACAAAAACAAAAAAGGGTCTAAAGAGAAGGGATGAAAATCACTATCTGGAGTTTCTGCAATATAGTATGTGAAATCTCCTGGAACTTAGCAAAAGAAATTATGAGACATGCAATGTGTGACCCATACACAGGATAAAAGCAGACAACAGAAACTGACTGTAAGAGGGCCCAGACAGTAGATGGGGCAGACGACAGTTTGAAAGTAGCCATTATAAATATGCTCAAAGAACAAAGGAAAACATTCTTAACACATTTATGCCTGAGGTTGCAATTTTTTGAATTTTTGCAACCAGACCTTTGTGATGGCCTTGAGCAGTAGGATATAAATAACTCCCACATGCTTAGCATTCCAATAATGGTACACTAGGTACAAATGGTTAAGAGCGTATGAAAAAGTATAAAATCAATAGCTCATAAAAATAGAAAATGTCAATAAATATATAGAAATTATTAAAAGAACCAAATTGAAATTCTGTATTTGAAAACTGTAAGAGCTAAAATGAAAAATTTATTAGGGAGTTCAATAGTGCATTTGAACTGGCAAAAGAAAGAATCAGTGAATTTAAAGATAGATCCATAGAGATGCAATCCAAAGAATAAAGGGAATATAGAGAAGAAACATGAATAGACTGTCAAAGAAATATGAGCCACCTTTGAATGCACCAACACATTTGTAACTGAAATATTAAAAGTAGAGGAAGAAAGAGAAATGAGCCAAAAAAATGAAGAAATAATGGTCGAAGACTTCACAAGTTTGCTGAAATACATTAAAATATATATCCGAGAAGCTCAACAAACTCCAACTGTAATAAATTTTTCAAAATGTGCACCCAGGCAAATCATAGTAAATATGCTAAAAGATTAAAGACAAAGAGAAAAATCTTCAAAGCAGCAAGAGAAAAATGATTTGTCACATGGAAGGGAACCCTGGTAAGATTTCCAGCCAACTTCTCAATAGAAACATTAATGCCTAGAAGGTAGTGGATGACATATTCAAGCTATTCAAAGAAAAACTCAGCCAACAACCTTATATCAAACAGAATTATCTTCCAAAAGTATAGGCAAAATAAAGACATTCTCAGATAAACAAAATCTGGAAGAGTCTGTTGCTAGAAGAACAACCTTGCAAGAAACACTAAAAGAATTTCTTCAGACTGAAAGCAAGAAAACAGAGATTGGAATTTACGGAGAAAATAAAAGTTCACCAGTAAGGTAATTATGTAATTATAAAAGATAGTAAAAATGCATTTTTCTCTTAACAGATTTAAAAATTAAATAATTAAATAATACATGTATAATTATGTTGTTGGACTGATAACATATAGAAATGTAATACGTTTGATAAAAATACAAAGGACATAGGTGGGAGCAGAATTGTATTGAAGTACAAAAATGATGCCAGATGGTTACTTTGACTAACAAGAATAAATGAATAAAACCAGAAATGACAAATAAGAAGATAAATATAACAAACTCTAAAATATATACTTCTTTTTCTTTCTTCCCTTGCTTTTTAAGAGATGTAATTATACAAATCAATAATAATAGCAATGTATTGCTGGGTCTAAGATTGTGTGTGTGTGTGTGTGTGTGTTTATACATATGTATATGCACAAAAATCAGGAAGAAAGAATAATAGAGTTATACAGAAATATCATTTCTGTATCTTACTATACCTATATATCTGGAATTAAGTTAGTATAAATCTGAGGTAGATTTTGATAAGTTAAGATAGTAAACGCTGAGGGCAGGCAACCACTAAAAAAAAGAAACCTAAAAAAATAGAGAAAAATCACTAAAGGAATTAAAATATTATACTAAAAAATTTCACTTAATGCAAAAAAGCAGTAGAAAGGAATAGAGAAAGAAAAAAACATGGAAAAGAGAAAACCAAATGTAAAATGGCAGCTGTACATCCAACTTTTTTAATGGGAAGAAACACTTTATGCAGAGGAAGAAAGATTAGGGCAATAGCAGATTTCCTGTTTAAGACAATGCAACATAAAAGGCAATTTTATGTTTCATACTATTTTTAGAATACTGAAAGAAAAAAAAAATCTTGAATTCTTTTTCTAACAAAAATACCTTTAAAAATGAAAGTGTAATAAAAAATGTAAGGGATCTAGAGTAGCAAATTAATAATAATAGATAACAATCTTGAAAAATAAAATTCAAAATAAATTTGAAGAACTTCTACTGCCTGACTCCAAGACTTAATATGTGTGTGTGTGTGTGTGTGTATATATATATATATATATAAAATAATCAATACATTACTGTATTTTTGTCAATCCAGAAACAGAACTACTCACATATAGTCAACTGATGTTCATTAGAATTTTAAAGGCAATTTAGTGGAGAAAAGATAATATTTTTGACAAAGTGTTCTAGAATTATTACATATCTATATACCAAAAAATTTAAGCAACCAAATAAAATCTTGATTGTTAATTGCACTGTATAGAGAAATTAATGTAATATGGATTATAGAAAAAGATGTGAAACTTAAAACTATAAAACTTCCAGAAGAAAAACATGGAAGAAAGCCTTTATGATCTCGGGTTAGGCAACTATTTATTAGACCAACACCAAAAGCATACTCCGTTTAAAAATAAGTAAGTTGAACTTTATCAAAATTAAGAATTTTCACTCTTCAAAAGACACTATTATGGTAATAAAACATAAATTTCATACTGAGGGAATATATTCACAAATCACATCCAATAATGAATTTGTATTAACAACATATAAATCACTGTCAGAAATTATCAATGCAAAAACTCACAGGGCGATAGAAAATAGACAAGTAGAGTAGACACTTTACCAGTATATAAACACAAAGTATATAAATATATAAAGACATACTCTACACCATTCATTAGAAAAACGCAATGAAAACCATATGTGGTACTACTACACATCTATTAAAATGCCTAAAATTAAAAAGAATGATTATACCAAGTGTCAGTGGAGGATGTAAAACAGCTGAAACTCTCATACACTGTTGGTAGGAACGTAAAATATATGCCTATCGTATGTTTTCTACTTCCAGGTATTTACACATGAGAAATGAAAGCCTATCTCCACACTTTTATAAGAATGTTCATAGCAATTTTAGTTTTTGTAGAACTAAACTAGAAACTATTTATTTGCCCATCAACAGGTGAGTGGATAAACAAAGTGTAGCATATCTATAAAAAAGAATGGAATTCATCAATAAAAAGGAATGAGCTATTGATACTCAGCAGCATGGATGGGTTATACTGAATCAAAATAGCCAGACAACAGAAAAGAGAACATACTATAGGATTCCACTTACATAAAATTTTAATAAATACCAGCTAATCCGTAGTAACAGAAAGCAAATCAGTGGTTGCCTGAGGATGGGGAAGGAATATGGAGGGTCAGAAAAGAAGGATTTCAAGGGGGAATGAGGAAACTTGCACTTTGTCTTGATTGTGTTGCTGCTTTTATTAATGCGCATGTATGTCAAAAAGTGTCAAGTTGAACACTTTGTATATGTGCAGCTTATTATGTTAAGTAAATATACACAAAGCTGTTAAACATCGTTTTGAATGAAGTCCAAAATGTTAATAAATTGTAAAAACCATGAAGCAAAGAATTGCCCTTTGGAAGAATTATAATAATAAAGTTCTGCCTCATGCCAAATAAAATAGTAATAATAGTAATAAAATATGAATTGACTAATAAATCCAAAAAAGGGAAAGATTGTTAGACTTTGCAAAAAATAAGATCTATCTGCAGGAGATGCACTTGATATTCAATGATACAAATTGGTGAAACAATGAAAAAAGATACCGTGGAAACAGAAATCATGAGAAAGTTAGAGTGACTATACTGATATCAGGCAAAATAGATTTTAAAAAACCACTTACTTTTTCTAAGGCTCAGGCTTTTCTTTTTTAAAATAGGATGCAGTAAGAGCAAGGAGATGATGAGAATTTCTGTCATGCATATGTCATAGAGTGGTTATAAGACTCACAGTAAGTTAATGTTAAGAAAGACCCTGTAAAATATTAAGACAATATGTTAATAGTATTGGTAAAATATACAGTTTGAAGCCCTTACCCAAATGGAAAAATTTGTGAAAAATGGCTTATTATAATCCTCCACCCCGATATGGCAAGGCTTATTTCCATTTTCTTTGTCTGGAGAAATGTGACAAATACATGTCTCCTTATATCATTAAAGAATGATTTAAGAATGTGTGGGATTATGAATATTGCGTCTCAGAATCAGTTCTTCTCAGGTTTGTAGGGAAATTAAGCCAAATGAGTAGAAAATTATAACGAAAACAACATTAAAATTTGGATTTAAAAAATAATTCTTGAAATTATTTACTATATTACTCTAAAGTATAAACTGAAAATATTCAAGATTTAATATTATTTGTTCATTCATTGAGTTCATTCAAATATTGGATGAAATACATGCTTTGGAAGGTATAAAGCTATTTTAAGTGGACTTCTTATTTTAGAAGAGTTCTGAAATGAGCAAACTCACAGCTGACCTCATTATGCGACAGCTACTTTGGGTGTTTTAGAAAGATTATTATTATTTAAGTCTAACAGAATAACAAGCAGAATGTAATATAAGGAATAGAGTTACCTATAGAAACTATTAAAGCATTTTTTTGTCCTGAAAGACTCACCAGTGTGTTCAGTTACTTTATTATTTCATTTTACAATTTCATTGATGTTATTAAGGATATCAATACTTCAATTAACTGTGAATGTTCTTACTCATATTTTGATGTTCTCTTTGCGAAGTGTTAATTATAAAGAGTATAGTTTTGCATGTAAATCACAGCTAAAAGAAACAAGAGAAACCTCCTTTCAGCGCCAACAAATTTAGGAGCTGTACAATCTTAATACTCAAAGTGGTTGAGATAATTGCATATCTGCAAAAGCAATTAATTAGTGGATAAGTTGGACTTCAACTTTGTTCCAGTGAAGCTTCATTAAATGCTTAAAAACAATATAGACTGCCTCTTTTCTTCCCATTTTTCACATATGCACATATATTTACTGTTAGGTTCAAAGAATTACTCAACTACATTCAGATGTCCAAAAATATGGTAGATTATTTTGTGTGTTACTGCTATAAATTTCCTTACAATCCCACACTTTTCAGTATGGTGGAAAAAAATCTAAATTTTAGTTCAGTTTGGTAAATATTGTGGATGCAACAATTTAAACAGTCCTGTTACATAAATGGTTAGTCTCTTTAAAGAAAAATGCTCAGATTTCTTTTCAAGATAGTATCCAAGGGTGTTGGAGAGTGATATTCAATGAAAGGAACGCATGACTACATATAAATACAGTGTGTTCTGAATAATATTTGAATTCCATTGAGGAATGGATGATCTGGGCCCCTCCTGCACTCCTGTCCAGAGGAAATACGGTGGACATCTCTTTCTGAAGACTGAAGCTGGTACAATTCATGGACTGTTCTTTTGCTCCCCGTATCTTGACAGAGCTTGTGAATCCTCTCTGGTTGACATGGCCTCATATAACTCTTCCTTGTGCTGGGAAGTTTGCTAAAGTTTTGGAACCATGAGGAGCAAGCCCAGGCAGTCAGCACACTCTACAGTCCTTTGCTACAAAGACCTCTGAAAAACCCCCCAGATTTTAAAACTTTTCTTAAAATTGCCAACTATAATCATTTCTAAAAATGTATATAAAACATGAATTGTTTGAAGGATTATAAAACAAAGAACAATGTACCCACAACTCAGATTTTAAAAAAAATAGAGCATTTCCAGCGCACTTAAAGCCCCTATGAACCTGTAGAAAGTGTCTTTCTCCTCCAACCCCCAGAGGCAACCACCATTCTGACAATAGTGGCAGTTAATTTATGGTTTTCCTACATAGCTTTATTACTGAAATATGCATCTCTAAATAATATAATATAGTTTCATTTTTCCTGCCTTTAAGTTTTATACAAATGCAATCATATTTTAAGTAAACATTTGTGTCTTGTTTCTTGTACTTAATATTATATTTGTAAAATTCATCCGTGTTTTCATACATAGATCTAGTTTAATTTTTCATTTTTACTGGATTTTATCCCATTGCACCTATATGTCCAATACATCTTAAAAGTTCATTTTATTGTAATTGCATTGTATTAATATATCAAACTTAATTTTACCTTTTGATGGTCAATTTTTTTTTTCTGATTTTGGGCTATTATAAATGATGCTACTAGAAACATTCTTCAAATAATAAATGGAATGTTTTGAAACCTACTGTTATTACAAGGAAAAAAAAATGGATGGAAGAACTGAACCCTGATGCCACCTAGGCTTAATTTGTGTTATATTCACTTCAGTGTGAATGAGCCTCAAAGCTAGTATCAGGGATGTATTTGAGATAATCTCCCGAAGTCCTAGATATCAAGGTGGGCCTCTTGACCTCGACATTTACCTTATATAAAAATATCCTCATCTGGGTAACTATCTGTATTAGTCTGTTTTCACATTGCTGTAAGGATATACCCGAGACTGGGTAATTTAGTAAAAAAAGAGGTTTAATGGATTCACAGTTCCACATGACTGGGGAGGTCTCACAATTACGGCAGAAGGTGAAGAAGGAGCAAAGGCACGTCTTGCATGGCAGCAGGCAAGAGAGTGTGTGTAAGGGAACTGCCCTTTATAAAACCATCAGATCTCATGAGACTTATTCACTATCACGAGAACAACATGGGGGAAAAAAAAATCGCCCTTATGACTCAATTACCTCCCACTGGGTCCCTCCCATGGGGATTATGGGAGCTACAATTCAAGATGAGATTTGGGTTGGGACACAGCCAAACCATATCACTATCTCACTGTTTCATTCTCATCTCTCAATCCCACTTATGCATGTTGAACTGCACAATCACCCATCACAGTGTGGCAGTGGCCTTAGGCAGGGCTTCTACTACTAGGAGTATGTGTAGGTGCCAAGAAGAAACTTCCCTCTACCCTCTGAATATTTTCTGAAAATCAACCGAAAAGGCAGATTAATAGGAGAACAGTCATACAAAATTTATTTACATTCACACAAGTGCATGGGAATTATAAAAAGTATAAAAACTCAAGGAAAGGGCCAAATGGTTGACATTTTATCCCATATTCACGTTACTAAAATAATAGGGGCTTGGAACATGGCAAGGTAGATTATGGGAGGGATAGAAGGGCTGTTACTGGTTACTGTTTACAGGCCCTCTGAATAGCCATCTCAAAATATGTCAAAGTCTATTTTGGGGTAAAATATCCTAAGTTTAGAGTTCTCTGGATGTTTCTAAAACCCTTTTTCCTATCCTCATGGGCTAGGATAAAAGTGTAAGGTGGAGGTGCTAGGGCAAGTATGCTAGTACCTGACATACTTATTTTCCCTTTCTGTCTCATCTTCTGAGGACCACCCCCTGACCCCACCACAGTATTTCATGACTGGAAATGCTGGCTGCAGGCTTTTGGACTTTCTCTTCCTGTAACTCCTGTTCTCCAACCCCTATGGCGGTAACATTATACCCTGCATAGAAGTGCATTTCTCTTATACTTAAGAATACAGAATTACAATAAAATCTTCTAGGCCAAAGGTATTTATAATTCTTTATCCCCCAACCCTTAACAACATCTGTTTTTCAAATCTATTGTCTTGCTGGGAAATTCAGTCTGACAGTGAAAGCTGAGACAAGACTACTTCTTCTAGAGCATATCAGTATTTCCTCTAAAGTATGAGAACTCCTTGCTTTTAAAGAGTGAGAAATTCACCTAGCACCTGTTTATAGAATATTAACATTCAAGTGAAATGTTTAAAAAACATTTTTCTCTTCTAGTTTTATGGGGCCGGAGGCGGGGTAAGGTCTAGAAAAAGAGAGATTGCTATACTTCATCTTCTGAGCTCACTAAGTTTTTGTAAATTGAGAGGTCCTGTCTAGAGAAACTAACTGTTGTAGGTGAAAACTTCTTGTGAAAACTATACAAATTCCATATGATTTTAAAAATGCTTTAACATATTAGAATTCAGAACTGAGAACACTGTGAATTTATAACAGAGCTATTTTACTATTTACATATGCCCAGTACATTTTGATGCATAAGGGATAGCATTAGATTTAGGCATGTAGAAGTAGGGCATCCTGTAACACGCTAGAGGAGATGTAGGGAATTGCTTTAAAAATATCTTGCAAGTCTAGAGAGTAATAAATAAAATTCATCCTCTGAGGAATCTTTCTCTGTTGCAAAGTGGGACAAAGAGAAAACTATCAAGCTTTGTCAGTTCCTGAATTATTGACTGTGCCTCAAACCAGTTTTTACTGTAAGCCACTAATCTAGAGTTTCAACTAAATGAAGATGCAGGTTAGAAAAGGAAAAAGTCAGATGGAACTGAGATGCAAATGCCAGTCTGAAATGAAGGAATTTAAAGTGGACAAAATGCTCTTCCTCATTAACCCAGCAAAAAGGAACACTGACCTACCTTACAAAAAAGAGAAAGCCCAGGGATTTTCTACTTTAACCTAATAGGAGAAATAAAATGGAGAATTTCATAGCATAGGAAAATAACATTGAATCTAATTTCCACCTAAAAAACACAATAGGTTTGGAACATAACTAATCATCAATATAATCAAAAATATAAATTAAATTGGAACATGCAATGGAGTTTGAGATCACAGTCTAGGAAATATTTAGTAAACCCAGATAATTTAATAATAATAATGGAAGAACCAAAATGTCTGCGCTTTCAGAAAAAACAATCACGATTTTGGCATATTCTGCCCATACTTAACAATTTTGCCTTTAATAAAATAACAAGAATTGCCAACATGGAGCAATTAGGTCAGACAAACTAGGAATTAATTACTGTAGACAGGCCCATATGTCACAAAAGCATTGCACATGTTCTCCAAGGCTTGCTTGGAGAAGGAAGGATTTATTCTGGGAAAGTTCTTGAGATAGTAAAAGGGACATTGCTGCAAAAGTTTGAATTGAAAGTGACTTTGAAGAATTCAAAACATGAAGTCAAAAAGTTGGATTAAGTATAAATTAGGTAGATTTTCACTACCTATTTATTCAATTATTTATTCAAGTTAATTATTCAATCACTTAACATAAATCAAGCAATATCTAAATTGTGTTGCTTCAATAGCCACAATGGTTTTGAGGCGTGAAAGGAACCAAATTCCAAGATGTTAGTCATTTGATTCTAAACATCCACAAATGAGTTCAAACTGACAGAGAGAAATGATTAGCAATTCACAATTCTTTGGTTGCACAGACGTGGTCTACATTCAAGTTATGGCCCAGAATTTGGTTCCAGCATAGATTATAAATCAATCTCTGTGCTTTTGCTTCCTAATATTCTCCAATTCTAACACTTTCGTTCCTAAAAACACTGTCGGCTGTTAGACTGGTATTATTTTCCTCACTAAAACATATCATACAATTTGAAATATGCATTTTTATCAAGAGAAGGAGTAAAAATAATTTTTATTTAGATGAAACAACTCAAATAATTTTTTCCTTAAATTGGCCTTTGTATAAGTTAAGCTTCGTGGTTCCAGACTGAAGTCTACGTCAACCCTGATTCCTAATTCTATTGACTCATTTCCTGGGATATGTATCTGATGACAGGATATCACTGTTTCTCATATGAGATCTTTGAGTTGTTTTATATTCCAAAAGGTCCATTTGTGGAGGGAAAACTTTAAAGAAGAGTTTACAAACTTACACATCTAAGGGGTCCCAAGCAAGTAATGCAATCGCAACTTGGGACCATGAAAACCATGCCACTACAAATATAAATGACAGACAACATCCAGACTCGCAGTAGAGACACAATAAAGAGTGGAAGGGACTGTGGAACACAGGAGGCCACTTGCTGATAGTCTTAATTGTTGTCCATAATAAAAGATGATCCAGAGCCTGAATTTACGTAAAATTTTATATTTTATGTCTTGCAATTAATTCAAACATGAAAACATAAAGGACAAAGCAAATATATTTGGCTAAACAAAAATATTTTGGGATTGAATTTAATATGCTACCAGACAGCTTAGGACTTCTGTATGGCATAGGAATTTTTTTTTAATGCTATTTTTACACTGAAAGAGTGGTTCTCAAATTTTAACATGCATTAGAGTCATCTGGAGACAGTTACCAGATAATATACAGGATGTGTTCCTACTAAGTTGGAATTTCAGACTGACTTTTTTCTATAAATATGTTCTAAATATTGCATGGAATATGCTTATATTTAGAATTATTTGTTGTTTATCTGAAATTCAAATTTAACTGTGAGTCCTGTACCTTTATTTGCTAAATGTGACAACCCTACCTGGAAGACTATTTAAAACACAGATTGATGGCTTCATACTAAGAGTTTCTGATTCAGTAGGTCTGGAGTAGGCTTTAATAACTTGCATTTCTGACAATTTTTTGCAGAGGATTGGTTCTGTTGGTTCCTGGAACATACTTTGCAAACCACTGCCTTAAACTAAATTAATATTTGGGCTAATTTATTTTAAAAAATAAACTTAAAGTGGTTCCATCTTTCTTTTCAATCAAGCATTTGCTTATGTAGAGATTGTCTGGTTTTCCTAATGACTCAAGGGTAGTCCTAAATCTATATCCATGATTTCATCTTACTTTAGACTCAAAAGGATTTTTCTTCCCTCTCCTATTTCCAGAAATAGCTGCTACGATCTTTGCTTAGTACCTTTATCTCCCTAGTTATTTTAATGTTCGACTATAAAGTTTTAGTGGCTGAGTTTAGCCCGAAAAGACAATGAGCTCCTTGAAACAGTTAGAAATGACACCTGCTTTCCCTGTGCCATCATCTGTTTTTCCCTATAAAATGTAAATGAGATGTGTTAACTTTTAGTTGAAGAGGTGGTAATGCCCTGGCATACATGAATCATTATATTAATCTGGCTATGCCATGAATCAAAAACTTTTCAGAAAATTATCAGAATTCCATTGTTAGAATGCAACTTGCAAACTATATGTTAGATCTTTATAAAGATCTAACATGTTTTGTTATAAGCTGTCTTGATTGGCAACCTCATACCTCATTCTAACCAGGTGTTTTTGCTGGCGTCCACTCTGCTTGTGGCCATTTTTAGTCCTTGGCAAGAGGGCAGGAGGAACATTAGGCTCTTTTGCCTCCAAAAGTCTATATTATTGTTACTCCTGCAATGACATTGCCTTGTTGCTCATTGTCCCTGATTTGTTGCCACACCTCTTGCCTAAATCCTGCCCACTAGGGGGAATCTGGCCTGTATTCTGCACAATTTGTGTCCTGATCCCCCACCTGGATCTCTGAATCTTTGCTTTTGTTTCCCAGTCCATATAATCATCTGCCTGTTTTCTTGCCTCTGCCAATCCCCACAGTTGGAGTTATTTAGCCACCACCTGCAGCACATCTTAGGTTTTCATCACACAGCCCAGAACCAGAGTACTGTGCCTGAGCCTCCAGCCTCATGACCTGTTGCCAAGCCCACCACCCCACCTCCACCTGTGCACAGAACCTCTAAATTGTGTATGCTGCAAAACCACACTGTTATGCTCTGTCAACATGCGTGCCCACCTCCAACCAACTGCTGACCCTTTCCAAGAATTACCTGTCTCTCTGGCAGCTGCTTAGTGGTTGCCATTATATGCTCCTGATAACACACTCTGCTACATTGATTTTGTCTTATTCTGTTGTTGCTTTCCTAACAACAGAAGGATGCACTCATGGTGTGGGTACTCCACACAGATCATATGTTTGGCTGCTAAAGAAATATAGTTAGGAGTGCAAAAGTAAAATGGTTCCATTTAGCATGCACACCATTTAAAAACAATGAATGAGAAACAACTAACCATAATATAATTTGACACATTCAATTAAATAGCTATGAATGAAAACCAGTTAATCTCTGTAGTGAGGGCCACAGGAAGAATATTTTTGTTTGTGTATTCATAATTGACACATAATCATTGAACATTTCTATGGAGTACAGTGTGATGTTTCAATACATGTGCACCTTGTGTAATAATTAAATCACAATAGTTAGCATGTTCATTGTCCCAAAGCTTTATTATTTCTTTGTGGTGACACCTTTCAAGATCCTCTTTTCTAGCTATCTTGAAATATACAACACATGTTATTAGCTATAGTCACCCTACTATGTAATAGAGCATCAAAACTTATTCTTCCCAACTGTAACTTTGTACCGTTTGACTGACCTTTCCTCATCTTGCCCTTCCTCTACCTTTCCCAGCCTCTAATAACCATCACTTTACTCTACTTCTATGATATCACCTTTCCTAGATTCCACCTGTAAGCCACATCATGCAATATTTATCTTTCTGTGCCTGGCTTATTTTACTTAATATGCTCTCCAGGTTTATCTATTTTGCCACAAATGACAGAATTTCATTCCTTTTTATAGCTGCATAATATTCCATTGTGTATACACACTACAATTTTGTTATTTGTTCATTTGTTGATGAACACAGGTTAGTTCCATCTCTTGGCTATTGTAAATAATGCTGTAATACACTGAGGGTGCAGATAGCTCTTCAACATACTGATTTCAATTTCTTTGAATATACACTCAGTAAAATTGCTGAGTCATATTGTAGTTGTATTTTTAATTTTTTGAGGACTCTCTATACTATTTTTCATAATTGCTGTACTAAAATACATTTGCACCAGAACTGTATGTGTTGCTCTTTCTCCACATTCTTGGCCAGCATTTGCTATTTTTGTATTTTTTCTAACAATTATTCTAACTGGGGTGAGATGATATCTCATCGTGGTTTTGAGCTGCATTTCCCTGTTGATTTGTGATGCTGACCATTTTGTCATGTAACTGCTGGCCATTTGTATATTTTCTTTTGAGAAATGTATCTTCGGGGTTTTTGTTCATTTACAAATCAGATCAGATTATTTGCTTTTTTGCTATTGAATTGTTGAGTTTGTTATTTATTCTGGATATTAACCTTCTTGTCAGATGGAGAGTTTACATATTTTTTTTAATTTTTTTTTTAATTTCTTTTTTTACCATTTGGTAGTTTGTCTCTTTGCTTTTTGATTGTTTCCTTTGCTGTGCAGCAGTTTTTTACAAATATACAATTTCATTTGCTAATCGTTGCTTTTGTTGCTGGTGCTGTTAAAGTTCTATTCAGAAACGTGTTTCCAGACCAATGTCATGAAGCACTTTTTCTGTTTTTTTTTTTTTCCCAGTAATTTTATAGTTTAAGGTGTTACATTTAACTCTATAATTCATTTTGAGTTGATGTTTGTATAGGGTGAGGTAAGGTTCAGTTTCTTTCTTCTGCATGTGGATATTCAGTTGTCCTAGCATCATTTATTGAAGAAATTATCTTTTCCACAATATATGTTCTTGGCAGTTTTGTTGAAAATCAGTTGGCTGTAAATGTGTGGATTTATTTCTGAGTTCTCTATTGTGTTCCACTGATCAATTTATCTGTTTTTATGCCAGTATCTTGTTATTTTGGTCACTATAGCTTGATAGTATATTTAGAAGTCAGGTCGTGTGATATTTCCAGTTTTTCTTTTTCCTCAAGCTTACTTTAAATACTGCAAGTCTTTTGTGGTTTCACACAAAAGTTTTTTTTTTTTTTTCTATTTATGTGAAGAATGTCATTGGTATTTTGATGGGAATTTCATTGATTATACATATCACTTTGGTTAGTATGGACATTTTAATGATATTATTTCTTCTAATTCATGAACATGGACTATTGTTCCATTTTTTATGTCTTCTTCAATTTCTGTCATCAGTGTTTTATAGTTTTCATTGTAGAAATATTTAACATCCTTGGCAAAATTCATTCCCAGGTTTTTTGTAGCTATTATAAATGCGTTTGTTTCTTGACTTTTCTCTTTAGATAGTTCATTATTGGCATATAAAGTTGCTACTGATTTTTATATGTTGATTTTGTATCCTGCAACTTTACTGAATTTACTAGCCACTCTATGTCTTTTAATTGGATAATTTAATCCATTTAGATTCCAGGTTAGTATTAATAGATAAAGGTTTACTACAGCCATTTTGTTGCTGTTTTTGGTTGTTTTGTAAATCCTTTCTTCTTTTTTTTATCTCTTATTGTCTTCTTTTGTGATTAAATGATTTTCTCTAGTAGTATGTTTTGATTTGCTGCTATTCATTTTAGCATATTTATTAAAATTTTTGCTTATGGTTACCATGAAGCTTTTAAAAAAAATAGTTGTAATCAATTATTTTTAATTGATAACCACTTAGCTTTGACTGCAAAGAAAATAAATGTAATAAAAAAAACTCTATACTTTAACACCATTCCCTTCCCAAAATAAGACCTTTTGATGTTTCCATTTACATCATTTTGTATTGCCTCTTAAACCCTTGTATTTATTATTGTCTTCAATAATAAGTTGTTTTGTCTTTTAGTCTTCATGGTTAAGATCTAAGTAATTTTCATAAAACGGTCACAGCACTTAAATATTCTAAATTTGCCTGTATTCTTACTTTCACTTGTGATTTTTATACCTTCCTTTCTCTTTTTTCTTTTTCATTTTTTGCTACATGATACATCACTTTCTTTCAGATTGAAAAACTCCCTTTAGCATTCGTTGTAAGATATGTCTGGTGTTGATGAATTCCTTCAGCTTTTATTTGTCTGGAATAATCTTCATTTCTCCTTTATGTTCAAAAGATAGATTTGCTGGTTACAATATTATCAGCTTACATACATGTTTAATTTTTTTTCCATCAGCACTTAATTTTTAAAAAATAGATTTACGGGGTACAAGTGCTTCTTTGTTACATAGATGTCTATGGTGAAGTGTGAGTTTTTAGTGTAGTTATTACAAAAAGAGTACACATTGTACCCATTCATTTCTCATCACCCAACCTCCTCCCATCGTCTCAGCCTTCCAAGTCTCCAATGTCCATTAATTCACTCTATATGTCCATGGGTACACATTATTTAGCTTCCACTTGCAAATAATAACGTGTGGTAATTAACTTTCTGTTTCTGAGTTAGGTACTTAAGATAATGGCCTCCATTTCCATACGAGTTGCTTTAAAAGACATGATTTCATTCACTTTTATGGCTAAACAGTATTCCATGGTGTCTAAACACCACATTTCCTTATCCACTCATCTCTTGATTGACACTCAGGTTCATTCCATATCTTTGCTATGGTGAAGAGTGGTACAATAAACATATCAATACAGGTATCTTTTTGATAGAATAATTCTTTTTTTTCCTTTGGGTATATACCCAGTAGTGGGATTGCTGGATTGAATGGGAAATCTATTTTTAGTTCTTTGAGAAATCTCCATACCGTTTTCCATGGAAGTTTTACTAATTTACATCCCACCAACAGTGTAAACATGTTACATTTCTTCACATCCTCAACAACACCTGTTATTTTGTGATTTTATTAATAGCCATTCTAACTGGTATAAGATGGTACCTTATTGTGCATTTTTAATTTGCATTTCTTTGATGCTTAGTAATGTCGAACACTTTTTCATATGCTTGTTGGCTATTTGCATGCTTTCTTTTGAAAAATGTTTATTCATGTCCTTTTTCCACTTTTTAATGAGGTGAATTGATTTTATTTTTGCTGCTGTTGTTTAGTTGTTTGTGTTCCTTGTAGACTTTACATAGTAGTCCTTTGTTAGATACACAGTTTGCAAATATTTTGTTTCATTCTACAGGATGTCTGTATACTCTTAATTATTTCTATTGCTGTGCAAAAGCTTTTTTAGTTGAATTAAGTCCTATGAATATTTTTGTTTTAGTTGCATTTGCTTTTGAGGTCTTAGTCATGAATTCTTTGCCTAGGTGCAAAAGAGTTTTTCCTAGGTTTTTTTTTTGCTAGTATTTTTATAATGTCAGGTCTCCCACTTAAGTCTTTAATCTATATGTAGTTGATTTTGGTATATAGTGAAATATAGAGGTTCAGTTTCATTCTTCTACATACAGTATTTCAATTTTTCCAGCACCATTTGTTGACTGGGGTGTCCTTTCCCCTTTGTATGTTTTTGTCTGCCTTGAATAAATCATTCTACTCCCACTTAGCCTGCAGAGTTTCTGCTGAGAAATATGCTAAAAACTGTACTGGGCCTTCATTAAATGTGATATGTTTCTTTATTCTTCAAAGTTTACATATTTTGTCTTTGTCTTTTAGTTTTGATAATTTAATTATGATGTATCTTGGTGAATTCTTTTATGGGCTGAATTTCACTGCTTACCTCTAAGCTTCCTGTATCTGAATGCTGTCACCTTTCTCCAGATTTGGGACATTTTCAGCCATTATTTTCTTAAATATGTATTCTAGGCATTTTTTTTTCTTTTGTGTTTTTTGGGAACTTTTATTATGTGAAGGTTAGTTTGCTTGATGGTATCAGGTTTTCTTTTCTCTTTTTTGTTATTTTCCTTTCTGCTACTCTGATTGGGTAATTTAATATAGTTCATCTTTGAACTTTGTTTCTTTGCTCTGTTTGATCATGCTTTGAAGTTTTCTAACAAGTTTTTTTTTCACTTCAGTTACTGTGTTCTTTATTCCTAGATTTTCTACTTCTTGGTTTCTATTTCTTTGTCCATTGTTTTATTTTGTTCCTAGATTATTTTCCAAATGTAATTTACTTCTATGTGTATTTTCTTTTGATTAGTAATACTTCTTTAGGAGAATTATTATGAATTATTTTTCAAGCATTTTATAGATCTTTAGTTATTCTGGATCCATTACTGGAGCTGTGTTTATTTCTTTTGGTGATGTCATATTTCTCTGAGTTTTTACAATTTTTGCATTTTTATTCTGATGCCTGAACATTTAAGGAGAAGGCCACATCTTCCAGATATTGCATGTGCTGTTATTTGGTGGTGTTAGACCTTTACAATTTAATATTGAAACTTAATTATTGACTTGCTATTGCTTCTCATTCTGAGGAGGACTTATCGTGAGCACCAAAACAAAAAACACTTCATTGAAACCAAATCACTGCTCTGCCATTGTTTTTCAGCCTGGGGAAGACTTATAGTGAGCATGGGAACTTAAATGCTGTACTGGAGCTATGTCACTACCCTGTTGTTGTTTCCCAGTCTGGGGGAGATGTAAGCAAGCACTGGAACTGAGTAGCTGCCTTTTAGTTGTTTCTGAGTTAGGAAAGGCTCTGTGGGAGCACCAGGTCTTTGTTGGAACTACGGCCAGGGATTCAGGCCTTTCTGCAGATTCTGTCCCTTCCATTGCTATATCACCAGGCAGTCTCCTTAGCCTGGTATCCTTACTGATTGGAACATAAATTTAGCAGCCACCAAGAACTGTGCACCTGTCACTGTAGTGTTCCTGATTCACCCCAGGTGATCAGTCTTCCTGCCATTCCCAAGAATTCCCATAAAATGGGACAGCAGTTGACTTCCCATGAAGATTCTCAGATTAGTGGGTAGGTGAAACATCTACGTATGATTCCCTCCTCCCATTTTGGAAAACTTAGATCTATGAAATTCTCTGTGTGGACCTTTATGCTCATTAGGGGAGAGGGTTGTAGTCTAAAATAACCATTTCTTGTTGCATCTTCTCTTGATTCTGTGGGTCGATGGAATTTATATGCTTCTTCCCCAAGTTCTGGTGAATTTGGGGAGATATTCTTGTCTTTGAATAATTTCTAGTTGTACTATTGTTGGGGAACTGGTGCTGGGGTGTCTTCTATTTCACTATTTTGTTAACATAACCTTAGGGAAGAGGATTTTTGAATACAGCCTAGAGGGGACTCTTTCTCTGTAGAATTTTTAAGAAAGGTCACTAGCAAGCAAAAATATATGAACTTTAGGCCTGCATAAATAATTTTTGCACTTACAATAAAGATTCAGGTATTTAGCAGAAACAAATAAATGACCCACCCAAAATACTTGTGCCTTAAATATCAGGCACATAGAAAAACCTGGAGAAGTAATATTGTAATTACTTGCTCATATAGTCACTCATTGATCTCATTTATGTACAATTTCACTGTTCAGCCCAAACAATAAAGTTGCTATGTACGGAGCCCAGAAAGTACTTTAGTGGCTCAGCACAACTTTATGCTGACAATTACAAACAAAACATATGTACAGTTTTATGCCTCATCTTAATCCTCAGTATATCTGGAATTATTTTACTTATTACCAGTCATTCTACTTCATATCCCCCGATAGATTTTTTTAATGACTTTCTCCCACCAAAACTCTTAGCTCTTGACCACAAAAGGCATAAGTACTTCCTATTTTGCCCTTTATATCTAATGCTTGAATGTATAGATACTCAATCAATGTTAAATGCCTGATTTGACCTACATTTTTTTGTTCTTTGTTACCAAAGGTCTTTCTTGTCAATTGAATGAACAATTGAATCCCTATGAGTCCTTTGCTAGGATCCTGCCAAACACATCAGTTCCTTGGAGCTCAGATTCCTGTTTTGTGCTGCTTTAGCTTCTGAGAAACTAGAATAGAGATTAGCAATTCTAGCCCTCAAAACTGCTATGAAACTTTGACTACAGCACTTGATATGCTACTGTATTCCTTTTTTTAATATGAATATGTTCACATGAGAATGTCACTGACCCACTAGCATGAGTTGAATTCCCACGGTGTGCCATCACTCTTAAGTACTGTATTAGTTTTTTAGGTTGCCATAACAAAGTACCACAAACTGAGTGGCTTAAACCACAGAAATGTCTTGTCTCACAGTTCTGAAGGTTAGAAGTCCAAAATCAAGGTGTTGTACATTGGTTCCTTTTTAGGGATGTGAGGAAGGATTTGTTCCATGTTTGTCACTTGGCTTTTGACAGTTTCCTGGCAATCTTTTGTGTTGCTTGGCTACTAGAAGATGAAGACACTCTCTGCCTTCATCTGCCTTTTTGTGAGGACATTCCAGACATACCGGATTAGGAGATCTGCTTACTCCAGTATAACCTTATCTTAACTAGTTACATCTGCAACAATCTTGTTTCCAAATAAGATCACATTTTGAGGTACTACGGGTTAGTTAGGACATCAGTATATAAACTTTTGGGGGAACAAAATTTAACCCGTAACAGGTATTGTATATATTTTATTTTATTTAATTCTCACAGCAACTCAATGAGGTAAGTTTATTTATCTCTATTAAATAAAACTGTCTCTCAGTTCCATCTAGCCAGAATTTTCAGGAAGCGCTGCCATGTCTGTATTTGGAAAATGTATGTTCCGTCACTCACAAAGCATCATAAAATCAGCTTCTTCAATAGAACTTCTCTTCAACTGGGAACTCTAGCTATGAACTCTTGTGGTTATATTTTATTTGTTATTGGTTTTCTGGGCTACACAATTGCTTTGCGGGCAACGGTGTGGGCAATTGGGTGAAAAGGTAACAGAGATATAATAATTCTTTCCTGGGAAATCATGCCAGTTGATGTTAACCTTTATTTCTGAAGTTGCTTTCTCTTGTTTGAAGACCAATTTTACTTTTCATAAAGTCAGTTTCAAATGGTTCAAGTGTTTTACAAGCACAATAATTGTATATGTTACATTTGAATAAGAAAATCACCAGTTTATATGTTAATGCACATATGTTATTGATTTTGAATATTCTTTTTCACAAGGTCAAATTTAATGATGGATTTGCTCAAGCAGCATTTGTTACAGAACATAAAAAAAACACTATTTTGTACCTAAGTTTTGTTTTTTTAAATAACTTAACTCAAGAACAAATGATGCTTATAGAAAATTCTACTTCAATTTTACTTTACTTCTTTATTTAATGTTGAGATTATATTAAACCAGCAGATAGTAGGCAAAGATGTAGTGAGGCAGTGTTTTATTACAGATTTAGAGATTTCATCTCTAGCTGCTCAGATTAATAACTGTAGTATGGAGACAAGAAACACCCATCAGGAAAGTGCATTGCATATCAGGGAATATTCTCCATGGACTACTCTAGAAGATGGTCTGCTCATAGATAGGAGTAATTGAAACCCCCTCCAACATAGAAGCAAAGATTACTAAGCATAGCACATTCACATACGAAGTTAGTTGTATTAGAAATCCTAAAATGTTTCACCTTAAATCTGTGTAGCAGAAATTAGGAATACAAATATCACAGGCAAGAACAAATGTATGTTAATAAGAAATAAAGTCTCTGTTAACTAAAATGGAAATAAATTATAAAAAATAGATTACCATAATGAAGAGTGATCATTACAACATAGAGTCAAATAATAACATTTCACAGGAGAATTGTCTCAGCTTCTGGTAGCAAAAATATTATGTGAAAATAAGAGGAGAAAGATAAGGACAGAGACACCAGTTGACTTACTTGTGACTGAGGGTTGACCTAAAGGTAAGGAAATAATAAGTAAAGGCAAACTGTAGTGACTCTTATTTGTAATTTGAGTTATATATTTTATTTTTAAAAATATTTTAGCAAACTCTGTGTTCTTTATTCTGTGGTTTGGATTTAGCGTTTTATTCTGCTTAGCTTTTTGTTGTTTTCTCAAAAGTTCAAATGAGAAGTTATTATTTGATTGTATTTTCTTTATTGTTAAAAAAAGAGGTATCTGAACCCGATTGTAATAAATTCTGCTAATAATTTTCCAGGTAACCATAGCCTTTTATGATTAGTTTTTTTTTTTTTTTTTTTTTTTTTTACAGAATTATATCTAAATTAAACTATTTTCAGGTTTAAATGATATCCCAGGACTTCTCTTTCTCATATTTAATTTACTTCTCCTGTAACCTCCACTTAGATTGATGTAATAGCCATTTTGCCAGACTCCTGGTTTCTGTGTCTTTATCCTTCACTTATTTCATATAGTATGATGTGTACTGACCAAGTGAAGGAACCAGGAAATTCTTGTAAGGGTAGAGCTAAATAAATTAACATTAAAGCAAAAGTAGCAGTCATACATTTGGATATAATGGGAAATTTGAACAATATCTTTTGTCTTTCAGAATCTAAGAACAATGAGATCTTAACAGTAATTCATGGAATCCCCCTTGAGCAGAGACCTGCACTGCTCCTCTTTGACCACTGCCATTCCCTGACTCACATGCCTCTGTTTATTGATCCACCCTACTCAGTCCGTTGATACTTGGTGAACACCTCCTATTGCCAGAGACTGGGCATATAATGGTGACTAGTAGGTATGGAGCTCTTTCCTTGATCACACAGAATTTATAATGACAAGTAAATAGGAGACTATCATCTATTTTTACATTAATTTGAAGTGTTAAAAAAATAAATGCTATGACAGGGATTTACAGGTTATTAAGAGCTCATGTCCTGGATACCTAATCCAGATACAGGGACTAAAATTAATTTTCCAAAAGAGTGATATCCAAGCTGAGACCCAAAGCACAGTTAAGAGATACTTAGGCAAGTGAGAGAAGACAAAAGGGTGACTTCTGTGACCCACTAATTAGGGGTTACAGGGTGCACAAGCTCAGAGAAGCCAGAAAGAGTGCACTAAGGGACTGAAATGAGGCCTGTCGGGTGAGGTCTAGAGCATGCAAGAGAAGGAGCAGTGTCCAGGACTGAGGCTACAAAGGGAAACAGAGGGCAGAATTTGAAGCTTTGTGCACATTCATTTCCCAACCTTCTTGCGTTCTGCAACATACGTTACTCAGGTTTCCCAGCCAGCTGGCTTGCAGTTATGTTCAGAGATGAATGTGCTCACCTGAGACTACAGGACAGGAGAGGAGAAGCTAAGGTGTTTTGCTTCCCTTTCTCAGCAGAGGCTGCATCTTCTCCATGATTCCAGGTCCCACCAGACTCTCTTCATCCCCAATCCCTGCTCCTAACAGGCAAGTTCCCACAGCAGTTCCCACTTCTGCCAGTCAGTAATCCCTGACTCTGGGTTCTGGTAACATCACTTATGCTCTTTTCTCACACCAACCTAAAGGGGTAATGGCTTCTTCCTGTTGTGCGCTTCTGATTGGCTCAGCATCCCTCGTGTTTCTCTTCATTTCTTCCAGCCTCTTTATTATGGTTTGCTGTTTTCTTCTAACTTCTTTGTAACTATTTGCTCCTTTGAATTACTTTATGTGGAATCTGTTTGCCTGAATGGAAGCTGGCTGAGAAGAGTCTCACAGGCTATATTAAGGAGAATAGGACTTTTTCTGGAAGTAATATTGAAAAAAATAAAATATTTTAAACTGGGTATGTGATTTAGATATGTATTTACTGCAAAGTGATCACATTGTCTAAAATGTGAAGAATAAGCAGCAGCAGAAGTAGTTAAAAGGCTCCAGTGAAAACCTAGGTGAGAAAGGCTGGACTATGATAACCTACAGTCAGCCTAGAGACACATGGGTAGGTTCCAGCCATAGAACTTCAGCTCTAGTCGTGATTATTTGAGTGGGGAGAATGGAAGGGGATTCAGGAATGATGCCCAAGCTTCCTTTCTGAGCATCTGGCTGAATAGTAGTGCTGTTCACTGTAATGGAAGATACAAGGGGAGCAGACATAATGAGAGAGAGTGAGGAATTCAGTGTGGGGATACTGAGTTGTTTGTGTTTATGACATAGCAGAGTGGTACTATTCAATATTACTATGTGTACCAGGCTGGAGCTCAAGAGAGAATCTGTACTGGAGAGATAGATGCTGGAGTCATCACTTTGAAAAGTGTAATCAAAGCCATAAAAGTGGACAGTGTTGCCTAGGGACTTTAAAGTAGGGGTTCCTAAGTTTGGTCAAGTCACAAAAGTCTTTGATAATTTCCCCAGATTAATGCAATAAGCATATAAGCATGTAGTAACTCTGCTCTAAGCAGAGAGCAAGCTAGGAGGGGACTCTTCAGACACCAATATTTAAAGGCTAGGCTGAGAAGGCTCACTCAGTATTTCTGTGTCTGCTTGTTATGTGAATGTTCATTTCTAACTCACTCACCACTGTTCATCTCACCATATCTTGGGTTTTGTTTGCTGAAGGCTCTGCTTATGGCCTGGGACAAAATGACTAGTTGTCCTCTAAAAGTCCATTCACGTATGGGTGTCCCTGCCATATTACCTTTCCCAGGACCCCAATCCCACCCCCAACCCTACTTTGCAACTAGGTATCTCGTTTGACCAGTTCTTATTAATCAAAAGTCAGTGGAAATGATGTGAATCACTAACTCCTGGCCAAGACTCTTAAAAAAACACTATGGTTCTTCCATTCTCTCATCTGTCCTGCTGGCTGTTACTAATGGTAATGAGCATTTTGGGGAAAGCAGAGCCACAAAGTGGGAGAGTCCTGCTCCCACAATCACTGTGTGCTGTGAGCTTCCCACAGACCAGGAATACCCACTTTGGACTGTCACAGGAATGAGATAAAAAGCTTCTATTGTTTGAGATGTATGAGTTTGTTCTATCTATCTTTCACAGAGTTTAGCTTATACCAATGAATACATTTCGTTACCTGTGAGTTTCTGTCCAATTCTCCTTTATTCTGACCACTTTTGCTCTGTGTATATTGTGTCTAACACTTCTCAAGGGATCCCACTGGCTTTGAAAATTACCATCTGATTAAAGTATTCAACTCTGGGAAAGAATTTTCTGCCAATCACCTGGTCCCTCTTATGTTCAGTGATGGGTGACTGCCTTAAGGATAGTCACAGATTCTTGGAATTGATTCTGGCTGTGATAACAGGGTCAAATGGTACTACACATGAAATGTGTGTGTAAGCTACTCTTTCTGACCACTTTGCTCAGAAGAAAAGTAACATTTGCCTCAGTTTTTTGGAGGAAATTCCCAATTTATGCTCATTCTTTCAGTCTAATCACTAAGATTGTTCCCTTTTACTCTCAAAAGTATCCCAGCTTAGAATAAAAGTTACATAATCACCCTGTTCAAGAGAAGCTTACAGACATTTATCTAATGCTAATCAGATTCCATATGTAAACTCCATTTGTATGTGCATTGGTGTTCAAACACCTCACAATTAAACTACTTGACTATTTTCTGGACTTGGTCCCTTCATTTATCTAACTCATTTTCCATACTGTCTAGTACACTCCTTCCTTGCCATATAGCCAGTCATTACTCTCTTATATGGACATTGGATGTTTACCTACCCATCACCTATCTTTCTTTTCTAGTAATGGCTCCCCACGTGTCTTTGGACAACCACTTATCAGTGTGTTAGGTCAGATGGTGCTGCCTCTACCCTGCACTCCAGGGTTGAACTTGTGGTCAGGGCAATGCTGGTCAGAGCCTCATATATCCCTGGCCAATCTGGCCTAGTGAGGATTAGGCTCATGATCCATGACCTAAAAGCATCAGTCATAGCAGAACCTTAAGACTTTGTTAAAATAACAGAGAGGAGGCTGATCCCTATACTATACACACACACACACACACACACACACACACACACACACACAAACACAGAGAGACAGAGAGAGAGAGAGAGATTCCTGACAATCACATCTAAATACAAGTCCTGATTCCAGACTACCCATAGAGATTTTCAGTATTGAGCTAATAAATTTATTCACTTGCAAACAAAAGGAGTCATAATATATGTCTCTAACTTGCTCATCTGTGCCTTTATTCAGATTATTTCCTCAAACTGAAATATCCCATTTCACTTTTCACCCAATCCAGCTTCATTACCTTGGGATTAGGTGAAGGCACTCATTTATTTCAGAGATTGTTTCCTGACTAACTTCATCCCACAATAATTAGTCACTTACTCTGAAAACATTAACCTTTACATACAGAGTCAAACTGTAGAGCAACAAATGCCTGTTATTTCACAGGAACCAGTAGCACTACCATTAAGGGGGAAATTGCAATATTCCATTATGCACAACGGCCCTCCCAGTAAATTTTAACAACTGAACTGATACCAATAGTGTGTATCAGAACTCTTTCATTTGAACACAATAGAAACTCAACTTGTACCAAGTTAATTAAAGAATCCATTGGCTTGTGTAACTGGGTGATGCTGGTAGAGATTTCAGTGAGGGCTGAACTCAGGGGTTCAAGTCAGGCTTGTTCTCTCTGGTTCCACCCCTCAGCTCTCCTTTCCTTTGTGCATTTGCTTAATGCTCCCCACAAAGTGAGAAATATAGCTATAACCAACCTTTCAGCTTAGCAACCCTTGCCATTCAGTGCAACATTTCTAGCTAACTGTCATATAAAAGTCCAGGAAAGTCCATCTTTGAGCTTGGGCACATCTATGAAGCAGTCACCAAGGCAAGTGGTAGGGAGTTCTCTCATTGGCAAGGCCTTTATTAGCCCATATGGCTCCAGAGCCTTTGCACAAATGAGCAAATGATTTCCCCACTAGGTGGATACAGCCCTGCAGGTGAACAGCTTGGCAAGCAGATGGAGCCTTTTTGAGAATTAGAAAAAGGTGACCTTTCTTCGGGCATATACACCCCATGCCAAGGTACACAGCTTGGGGAGAAAAGCATGGCTAGATTTCAGGCCCCACTCATTCCCTTGCCTGGAGACTCTTGAACACAACAAACTGTGTAAGGCTGCCCATTCATTGGCCATTATGAATCACATGACCACCTTTTGTTGGAGCTTGGTAGAATGTGGGGAGATACAGGCAGGGAAAGTCACTGTGATTGCAGGCCCCAGGTCCAGACATAGGGATGGGACAGGTCCTGACAAAACAAACAAACAAAAAACTGGGAAGATAAACAACATAAGCTCACTTTGCCATATGACTGAGACATACCTTTCCCAATTATATAATAATTTTTAAAACCCACAGTAGTAATTAGAATATTGATATTACCTTTTACTAAATAAACAGGAGAAATTGAATTGGGAACAATTTTTCAAAACAATAGAATATGTAGATAGGCAATTTTTTTCTACTTTTCACATAAGTAAAATTAACTAATATCATTTACAAATACAAGAATTTTGAAATTTCATTTCAGTTACATTGTGAGAAACTAAATGCAGTGTGCCATAATAGCCTACTCCCTGCTTTTATTTTTTGCTTTGAAATAGTTTCAGCATAAAGCTGATTGGCTGGTTAATCACTTAACTAAAGGATGAGTTCCTAATACTCTCTCAAGAAGACCTCAGCCTCTCAGCTTAGCTGATCTCTCTTGAATTCTGGCCCCTTCCAAATAAGGTTATGGTAGATATTACTTTTTATATTCAAATTTCAATAATAACAATAATAATAATAGATATTTAGTTAACCATGATATCTTCCATCTCTAATTATATGTCAAGCAAAACATGTTAACTGAACAGTCAAGTTTATGTCACTGGGAAATCTAATTCTCTCCATTTGTTTTACTACTACTTTTGTTTAGTTTCCCTTCTTTTCTACTGAATGTGACATTATCCATGACCTCTTCCCCACTACTGTTCTTTCAAAGGCAAAGTTCTCAAAGGGTTTCATGTTTTCATTATCATGTTGTCTGTGTGTGTATATATATATGTGTGTGTATGTCTGTGTGTGCATATATATATATATAGTATGTATGTATTTTTTGCTGCTATCTTCAGATCGTGTCTTCTACTTGTTTTGTGATTACATAAGCTCTGGAATGAAGGTAGATTCATAACACAAGCTCAGTTAATATTAAATAAATTATATATTAATTCCATAAAGTCATCTCAAAGATTCATTGCATGGTCATCAAAATTATGCGATCTTTTTCTATTGGAAAACAATAGGCCCAGGAAGAATCCATCCTTCTGCTGTTAGAAACTATGAACAAAGTAACAAAAAATGGAAATAGAGAGTGTGGCGAAATAGACAAACTTTTAAGTTCACAATATATTGCCAGTAAAAGAAGGTACTTTAGCTTGAACATCTTTAAAGGTGATTTGCCTCATTCAAATCTAATATGTCATGATATGGTAACTGTTGTAAAAAAAAAAATAATGCAGAGTTGGGATATTGGGCTTTGGGTTAGACTTAGTGCAGAAATAAGCAATTAATGATCTGTGCCACAGAAATCAGAAGAGCAATAGAGCACTGGCAAACTTTTAGAAGGATATTAATGAATGAGAGGAGGGAAAATGCTGTGAAAGGGGTGAAGGATAGAAGACCAAACCAAGTGCCTAAAATATTTTCTACATCCCAGATTATACATAATGCTAAAATATATATATAGTAAATAGTTGTACTTTGTTGATAATATGACTGCCATTGTGAGAAGTATGTTTTGGGGACAAAAACAGGAACATTGAACAGTACCATTGCTCAATATTCATATATGCACAGTTATACATTCTAACCTCAATTCCATATGTAAAATAAGCTTTAAAAAATATTTTACCAAAAATATATGAAGATCTGCTTAAGAATTCTTAGACACCATACTCTCAGTTCTTCTCTTTCTATCTTAGTTAAATATAATTCCACTCAGGTACAACTTCCCATTTGGAGTATGGCTTCATAATTCTTTTTGTGTGGGTGGCATATTTGTGTGTATTGTATTCAAGTATTGATCGTATCTATTGTGATGTTCTTTGTTTCTCTCTCTTCTAACTATATTTCCAAAACATAACTAATCTGTTTTAGTTGATATGTTTTAAACTTATGATCTTTCCTAAATCATGGCATTTGTAAAAGCCTCTGATAGTATTTTGTTGGACACAATATTAAAATAATGAACTGAGTTTCAAAATTTAAACAACTTATTGGCTAAAAGGTAAAGAAATGCTAACTCCAAGTATATTAGAAAAAATAGAATTTATCAGTTTAACAAGACCAGGAATCGTTGAATAAGCCATATGCAAGAAGGTCGGGAGTGGTAGTGGGACTACAAAAATAATTAGAGCAGAGCCTCAGCTATCTCTGTACCTGTTACCTAAATTGTTTTTTCTAGAAGGTAAGAAATAGAATAAATTATATATTCTGAATTTTGTATGGTAAACGTTTAATTCAACTGATTTTTTTCTTTTTTTTTTTAGATTTGACATATATTATCAGTGGACAATTCTGGTTGTCCTGATTTGGGTCAGAGGCCCACTCTTAGCCAAAGTGAATAAAGAGCAGAATCATAGAAGATCATGGTTGAGACTAGAAAAGGTGCAATTCCAGAAATATTTGGACTGTTGCTCCTGGAAGAACTAAAGCACCAGAATAAAAATTGCAATAATAAGAAATGACCAAACACTGTGATTTCAAAATACTTAAACGTGAATCTACAGGGCACTGAAGAGTCTTTTTTTTTCCTTTTTTTCTTTTCCTTTTTTTTTTTTTTTTTTGAGACAAAGTTTCGCTTTTGTTGCCCAGGCTGGAGAGCGCAATCTCGGACCACTGCAACCTCCGCCTCCCGGGTTCAATCAAGTCTCCTACCTCAGCCTCCCGAATAGCTGGCATTACAGGCGCGTGTCACCACGCACGGCTAATTTTGTATTTTTAGTAGAGACGGGGTTTCTCCGTGTTGGTCAGGCTAGTCTCGAATTCCCGACCTCAAGTGATCTGCCCACCTTGGCCTTCCAAAGTGCTGGGATTACAGGCTTGAGCCACCATGCCCAGCCTTAATATTTTATAGAGATACATTGTTTCACATATATTAAATAGGAAGTTAAATTTAAAGTTTAAACTGAGGCCCTGAGATAAGATAGATTTCCCATGTTAAATAAGTCATAGAGACAGTGACTTGTGAGATAGACCAGCTGCATTAGTCAAAAGAAATATCTAAGGACTAAATTCCCTACCTTGACCTATTAGAATTAGAGACAAGAATCAAAGAAGAGTTAAGACGGAGAATTGGAGAAGAGACATTACTGGAGAAAGATGCAGTCCCGTCCCACTCAAAGACAAGGGGAAGGTAAATAGAGTAACTAGATAAAATAGAGGACTTCCATTACATTTGAAAATTTAGATAAACACTACATAATTTTTGTATAAATTTGTCCTAAAAACTGTACTATTTATTTCTTATTTGAAATTAAAATTTAAGTAGGTGTACTTTATTTGATAATCCTGGCTAGCCTAAATGTGGGGGTCTCTACCTCCCAATCTCCAGTGAGACTGGCCCCAAAGGGACCATGCAGAGAGTATGCCTCACAATGGGGACTTAGCAGGTATACTGACAGAGACTGAGAAAGTCAGAGCTTTGCAGCAGAGCAGTGGCCTGTCTCTATTTATAAGAAGAAAAGACCATAACAAAAAAATATTGTCAGAAGGAGCCCTCTTGATTCTTGCCCAAGAGGGCAGGTGTGTTGGGGGCTGTGTGGGAATGGACCACTGGGAAGCCAGGGGTTGCGAAGAACAAATTGTGTGGTACACAGTCTGTCAGAGGAGGTTCCACAGAAACAACTATGAGACCAAGATTTGAATTTACATCTATGCCAATCAAAGAATGTAAAGATATCTTAACATCATGCCAATTAATAGAAATTTTCTGTATCCCATTTTCTCCAAAATCCAATCCCAGAAAGACTAGATGTCTGGGGTGGCATTATCAGCAGAATAGGAGAAAAAGTTAATCATACTTGAACATACTCCTTCACAGAAATGATACATCCTACTCAATACTCAGTAATACTGATGGGTGAGGGATTAGAGATCATTGAACATTGCAAGAAGTGGCAAGAAATTTTATTTTTTAATGAAGCACAAAGATTTAAGCTATTGTACTGAACTATCCTAACTACGTAATTCAGAGGACTTTTTGAAACAAAGTCATCACATAACTTTTTTTAATGAAAACAGGAAAAAGTTACTATGAATAAATTTTGAAAGGACCATGAGAAATAGTACATAAAGTTGTGTTGATCATAGTTGTTTAGTATATTTGTTCAACTCACCAGTTATGTGCAGGGATGTGGGTCTTTACCTTCTTGTTACTATTCAGTTGTAAAAGTTTATTAAAGATTCAAGCATTAAAATGACATAAGGATTTGTTTACTGGTAATTCATTACATCAAAATAACTATTTCATAGAAGAAAATGATGATTTCCCTTTTTACTTTTATTATACAAATTTAATCTGTGTCATTTTATCTTGAGTGAATTTTAGTAAAGAATGATACCAAAGACTGTTCTGTTGGGGAAATGTCTATAGAATTTCTTTTCTAATAGCAGTCTAGAAAATACATTTCAGGTAGAGTAGAAACTCATTATCATAATAAAAAGAACACTATATATAAAACAAAGTATGCACTGTTCCTAACAATAGTTCTGCCTCTCTTTTTTAAGAAATGAATTTTCCAATGGCAGATATTTGGAAAGACACTTTTGTTGAACTACTGATGTTTGTGTATCTCTCTTTCCCATCTCTAACCCTCTGCATCTCTGTGCCATGATTCAGCCACTTTCAATAAAGTCAGCTGATCTTAGACTGGATATGCAGTTCAAAAATAAGCTAAGAAAATGGCTTGTTTTAGGATTGTAGCTGGGGGCATCTTTATCAGAACTCTTTTAATAGTTCAGTAGAAAATGCAGAATCAGATAGCACCAAGCACTAATTCAAAAATGTAATCAATTTATTTATTTTTGAAGAAGGATTCTCACTGTTTTGGACAGGTTGGCCTCAAACTCCTGGGCTCAAGTGATCCTCTTGCCTCAGCCTCTCAAATAACTGGGACTACAATTGCAGGCCAGGGTGCCCATCTACAGGGAAATTTTAATGCAACCCAGGGGTTTATATTATTTTAGTTTGTTTGATAAAGCAGTGCAATTTTGTGGTCTTATATCTAAATGAAAAAATATTTGTTAAGCAAACATACGAGGAAACATAAAAGCAGTAACCCTGGAGTTAATACATCTATTATATACTGAAAATATATAAGATTATTTCATTGTGTGATATTGTGGGGGGGCTATTGAAATTATTATATTCAGAACTTAAATATATATATATATGTTTATTTTCAGCCTGTTAATACTGGTTAGAAGAAATGTTTTAAGATGGTATAGTTCTCTGAAATCTCCTTATAAATATGCTAAAATTATATACTCAGAAGTCCACATTAATCATCTTTAAAATGTGCATAAAAATATGAACCTTTGGATACTCAATGAATCCTTCAATCCTCTGTTCTCATTCCTGAATGAGAATGGAGTATAGCCACCATTAATCACACATGAAACAGGGAACTTTCAGATTTGATTTTTAGTGGGAGAAAACTCTTTTTTAGCTGTACACAGCAGAAATAACTGCTGCTATATTTGGTGTAATGTCCAAGCATGGTGCCACTGAAATCATGTCAAATAACAAGTCATAAGTAATTCCCTCTACCTTTTTTAAACAAGGCACTGTAAGTTCTTCTATTTCCCTTGGCTTAATGTCAAGTCAAGCCTTCCTACACAATAGTTTTCATACTGGGCCTGTTTCAGTATCAAGACTAAGAATTACAGAACTGGGATTAGGCAGATATCTTGTGGTGATTAAGGGGCCTCTGCAACATGTTCTAAGCCTCTATTATTCAGGGTTCTCTAGAGGGACAGAACTAATGGAATAGATATATATGTAAAGGGGACTTTATAAAGTATCAACTCACACAATCACAGGGTCCCACAATAGGCCATCTGCAGGCAGAGGAGCAAGGAAGGCAGTCCAGTTCCAAAACTGAAGAACTTGGAGTCTGATGTTTGAGGACAGGAAGCGTTCAGTATGGGAGGAAGATGAAGGCTGGTGGGCTAGGCCAGTCTCTCTTTTCACATTTTTCTGCCTGCTTATTTTCTAGCCATGTTGGCAGCTGATTAGATTGTACCCACCCAGATTAAATATGGATCTGCCTTTCTCAGACCAATGACTCAAATGTTAATCTCCTTTGGCAACACCCTCACAGACACACCCAGGATCAATACTTTGCATCCTTCCATCGAATCATGTTGACACTCAGTATTAACCATCAGAAGTCCGCCCCTTGTCAACTGGAACCCATACACATCTCCTGATACCATACATAATCCTCACAATAATAAGGTAATAATTATGCCTAACATAATACAACTATCCTATGTACAACTGGAAATGCACCAAGTCCCAACTCAAATACTATTACATAAAGTTAATAATATTTAAAGGCTGAAGTGACGTCAATAAATCTTATGTCCTACGATAAAGGAGAAAGGAAATAAAATGAAGATATTTTCTTAGTACAAGAGTATACATCCACAAACATGTTTTTAACAAAAGAAGAAAGAAATACCCATGACAATTACAGTCCTCATTTCTGCAGCTAGTCACGTGGTCATAGCTGGTATTGATGATTACCTTCTTTTACTACCCATTCTGTATTTCCTTTGCCTTCAGCAAGCACCTCAGCAGGTCATGGTTTTTTTCCTGGTGGAGTGACCCAAACTTTCATTCCTGAAGGATATGGGAGATTTGTAATCCTTCCTGGATTGAGTGTTGTAGTTTCCCATTGACCTTAATCACAGGGCATGGTAATACTAAGAGACGCCCTAAAGGATCTCCTATATTCAATACATACTCCTCCTTACCTCTGCTGTGGAGTAGTAGACTGATTTCATCCTGATAGTCTAGGTCAGTCACCCCAGCCAAACTGTAAGGCCCTTCTTAGCCTGTTGACTTAAAGGTCGGAGGAGCCCAAAGTGTCCAGGTGGCAATCTTAACTTCCAGTTTAATGGAATAGTTGTTGTGTATCCTGGTGGCAGCATTCCTTTCTGGGAACAAAGACATCTAGGCCAGCAGAATGTAATGTCATGGGAACAGGAAGCAAAAATGTTGCCCATAGATCACTATAGGTGATGGTGAGTGGTGCCACTTCCACTTCCACCCCTTGATTCCTGGACCCATGAATCCTGGCTGTGGGAAAAACATATTGGATGCTGATTCAGAGCATACACAGTCTTCTGGAGAACTTTGTTCCAGCCCTGCAAAGTATTGTCACCTAGTTGGTGTTGTAATTGTGACTTCAAACAGCTATTCCACCATTCTATCAATCCATTTGTTTCAGGATGATGGGGAACATGGTATAAGACCAGTGAATTCCATGAGCATGAGCTCACTGCCACACTGCTTTAGCTGGAAAGTGAGTGCCTTGGCCAGAGGCAAGCAATGCTGTGTGGAATATCATGATGGTGGATAGGGCATTCCGTGAGTCCATGGATGGTAGTCTTGGCAGAAGCATTGCATGCAGGAGAGGCAAACCCATGTCCAGAGTAAGAGTTTACTCCAGTGAGGACAAATCTCTGCCCTTTCCATGATGGAAGAGGTCCCGTATAATTAACATGCTACCAGGTATCTGGCTGGTCAACCCGAGGAATGGTGCCATATTGAGGGCTTAGTGTTGGTCTCTGCTGCTGGCAAATTGGGCCCTCAGCAGTGGCCACAACCAAGTCAGCTTAGGTGAGTGGAAGTCCATGTTGCTGAGCCCATGTGTAACCTCCATCCCAGCCACATTGGCCACTTTGTTCGTGGGCCCATTGGGCGATGACAAGGGTGACTGGGGAAAGAGACTGAGTGGTGTCCATAAAACGGTCATCCTATCCACTTGTTTATTAAAATCCCCCCCTGCTGAGATCACCCACTGGTGAGAACTCACATGAAATACAAACATCTTCACAGTTTTTTACCACTCAGAGAGGTTTATCTACCTACCTCTTCCCCAAATTTCTTTGTCACCAATTTGCCAATCATGCTTCTTCCAAGTCCCTGACCATCCAGCCAAACCATTGACTACAGTCCATGAACCAGTATATAATCACACATCTGACCATTTTTCCTTCCATGCAAAGTGCATAACCAGGTGCACTGCTTGAAGTTCTGCCCACTGGGAAGATTTCCCTTCACTGCTTTTCCTTCAGGATGTCCTAGAAAGGGGCTGTAGTGCTTCAGCTGTCCACTTTTGGATGGTGCCTTCATATTGTGCAGAACCATCTTTGAACCAGGCCCTAGGCTTCTCTCCTTCATACAGCTGATCATAGGAAACTCCCCATGAGGCCATCAGTTCGGGCTCAGGGAGAGAAGACAGGGTGGCAAGAATGAAGACCATGGGCATTTGAGCCACTTTCTCATGTAACTTACTTGTGCCCTCAGGGCCTGCTCAAGTATAATCACATGCATACCACTTCCATTTGATGATGGAATGCTGCTGTACATGACCCACTTTATGGCTACATGGGTCAGAAAGCACCTAGTTCATGTTAGGCATAGGCAGTTCAGGTCGCATGGTGACTTGATGACCCATAGTCAAACATTCAGTTTCCACCAAAGTCCGGTAACAGGTCAAGAGCTGTCTCTCAAAAGGAGAGTAGGTATCTGCAGAAGATGTCAGGGTCTTGCTCCAAAATCCCAGAGGTGTCTGCTGTGATTCACCTATGGGGGCCTACCAAAGGCTCCAAACACCATCCCTATCCGTCACTGACACCTCAAGCATGATTGGATCTGCTGGGTCATATGACCCAAGTGGCAGAGCAGCTTGCACAGCAGCCTGGACCTATTGCAGAACCTTCTCCTATTCTGGACCCCACTCCAAACTGACAGCCTTTTTGGCCACTCTATAAATGGGCAGGAGTAACACACCCAAATGAAGAATGTGTTTCCTCCAAAATCTGAATAGGCTGACTAGGCATCATGCCTCTTTCTTGGTTGTAGGAGGGGCCAAATGCAGCAACTTACCCTTCACCTTAGAAGGAATATCTCGACAGGCCCCACACCAATGGATCCCTGGAAATTTTACTGAGGTAGGGGGTTCCTGAATTTTAGTTGGATTTACTTCCCATCCTCTGGCATGCAAATGTCTCACCAATAAGTCCAGTGTGTTTACTACTTCTTGCTCACTGGATCCAATCAGCATACTGTCATCAATGTAATGGACCAGTGTGATATCTTGCAGAAACAAAAAGCAATCAAGGTCTCTCTGAATAAGATTATGACACAAACCCTGAGGTAGGACAGTAAAGGTATATTTCTGGTCTTGCCAGCTGAGGGAAATGGCTTCTGGTGGGCCTTATGGACAAGAATGGAGAAAAAGGCATTTGCCAAGTCAATGGCTGCATACCAGTTACAAGGGGATGTATTAATTTGCTCAAGCAATGAAACCACATCTGGTACAGAAGCTGCAATTGGAGTCACCACTTGGTTAAGCTTATGATAATCCACTGTCATTTTCCAAGATCCATCTGTCTTCTGCACAGGCCAAATCAGAGAGTTGAATGGGAATGTGATGGGAATCACCACCCCTCCATCTTCCAGGTCCTTGATGATGGCACTAATCTCCACAGTCCTCCTAGGGATATGATATTGTTTTTGATTTACAATTTTTCTAGGGAAAGGCAGCTCTAATGGCTTCAATTTGGCCTTTCCCACCATAATAGCCCTTACCATACCAGTCAGGGAGCCAATGTGAGGGTTCTGCCAGCTGCTAAGTTTGTCTATGCCAATTATGCATTCTGGTACTGGGGAAATGACCACAGGATGAGTCCAGGGACCCAGTGGACCCACCGGAAGTTAGATCTGAGCTAAAACTCAATGAATTACCCAACCTCCATAAGATCCTACTTTAACTGCAGGACCACAATGATGTTTTGGGTCCCCTAGAATCAATGTCAGCTCACAGCTAATGTCTAGTAGTCCCCAAAATGTCTGATCATTTTCCTGTCCCCAGTACACAGTTACCCTGGTAAAAGACTGGCTGTGCCTTTGGGAAAGGATGGGAGAAAGATTCACTGCATAAATTGTTGATAAGGTAGTGGGGTCTTTCCTCAAGAGGACCCAGCCTCCCCATCGTTCAAGGCATTCTGGGTCTGTAAACTGGCTCAAGTCTGAAAACTGAGGGGCCATGATTCTCTGTTTCCATAATTGAAATTAGTCTTTCGTTCATTTGACCTAGAAGTTTTCTGCTTGTATAAATTAAGTAGGAATACAGTAGGCTCCCTATCAATTTCACTTTTAGGAAACCACAATTAATTAGCCAATGCCAGATCTCTACAGGAGTCAGACTATTGCCGCTTTGCCTCTGCTGTCCATTACGGCAGCTATGCCCACCTTGCTTTGGACAGTTGACTGCTGCCCCTTGACCCCTGCCACCTCAGGATACAATTATTCCCATTGTATTTAAATTTTATAGTTGAGTTACTATGTTTCCCAATGTTAGATCTGACATACAGAGAAGAGCAATTGCAGGGCTCTTCAAAGATGCAGGTGCTACCCTCACCAATCTATTTAGCAAGGCATTCATCAAGGGTATATCTTCTACTCCCTCCCAGCTGGGATGAGTAACTCTAAAGTGACTAATCCATTCCACCATCCCAATCTCACTAAGCCTTTGGATTCCTTCTCTACATTAAAGGAACAGAGGTCAGACATTCCCAGCTTGCTCACAGTGGGCCATCTTTGAATCCATATTTCATCTAACCAAGCAAATAAACTATTAGAACCTTTTTGAACTCTGGGAGGTGTAACATTAAATGCAGAGTCCCTACTTAGTTGGCCCAAGTTAATAAATGCAGCCTGATCCAACTCTATATTCTTTCCATTGTTATCCCACACCCCTAATATTCATACCCATGCCTGTTCTCCAGATTTCTGTTTATATAAATTAGGTAATTTAAGCAGTACTTTTTTAGTGTATCACGCCTCTTCATGGGTCACTCTCTCAACCCCACCTCTAGGGGCCTGCCAGGACTTTAGCCTAATTATAGGTCTAGAAGCAAACAGGGTGTTGGGGATGGCTTCTGAGGATAATCAACATTATCTTGCTTGGCAACTGCCACAGGAGAGACCATCACTGTTGCCTGAGGCAGTGCAGGGTTTATCGCCTCAAAGGTGGAAAGGCTGGTGGCAGCATGGGTTGGGGAGGGGATGTTG
This sequence comes from Theropithecus gelada, assembly GCF_003255815.1. Taxonomy (NCBI): domain Eukaryota; kingdom Metazoa; phylum Chordata; class Mammalia; order Primates; family Cercopithecidae; genus Theropithecus; species Theropithecus gelada. The sequence goes on from NC_037672.1 coordinate 44,934,983, forward strand.
CCACTACTGGGGATCAGCAAGCTGTTCCTTCTGGCAAAAAAGGTTCATCAGAGTTTACAAACTCAGTGTCCCCAGCTTCATCAGGGTCCTCCCACACATCCCCATTCAAAGTTGCAGGGTCCCATTCTTTTCCAATCAATGCTCTCACTTTAACAGTAGACACCTGATGAGGCTGTCCATGCACCTTTCGTGGCAGGTCAGCCACTCACATAATAAGAGCTTGTGTCTGTTTTTCCACAATTTCAGCTCTTTCTTTACAGGAGATAAGATTCTCATTCTGGGCAATCTTACCAGATGTGAGTCTCAGCATCTTCTCCTGAAGCCGGGAGACAGAATCCCTGAATTAATAATTTCTTTCATCACTTTGTCCACTGAACTTAGAAGCAACCAACCAGCTTCATTATCTTCCTTGCTTCTCCACATGGTCAAAGGTATTATGTATAGAGTCACTAAACTCCTTGCCTCTCATGAGCAGTGAATCAGGAGTGCCAAATACATTTATTTTGCATAACTCTCCAAACAGTTCACACCAAGAACTATCAGTGTTTTTTTTCTATAAATGAAAACACTTGATTACTGATCTCATTTGAAGTGAGTAAACAACTGTGTGATGACTCATGGATTATTTTGCAAGCTCTGATAGTGGAATTTATATTTATAACAAGGAATTTCTGACATTCAAAATGTTCTCTGGTTTCTCTATACTTCAAATTTTCTAAGCCATATAATAAATTTTTATAATGTTTAATATTTATTGAATATTGAATGTATGTCATTCATTCCTTTACATATTCTAGTACACTCAAAACAATCTTGTAAATTAGGAGTCAATATCCATTTTACGTAGGAAGAAACTAAAGATCAGGCTGTGTAAATGGCTTGCCAATGTGAAACAACTATTAATAATAAGAGGCAGAGTTGACCTGAACCCATGTCTCCCTGTGCCTATGCCTATGCTTTTCTCATTATATTACACTGTTCCCAACGTACACCAGGTGTCATGATCATGAGCCATCCTTTTTAGAGATTTAATATTCTACTTTGTGCTTTATTTCCATTAATTGCTATGTAGGAATAATGATAGTAAATATTATTTACGTATGTACCCAAATGACTAGAATGTCATATAGAATTTGTGACATTCTACATGAAATGAAAATAATACATAAAAGTGTAACACTAGTCTCTTACTTTGGTGAGCTTTATTTTTTTGAATTAAAGACAAGGAAATAATGAACTAACTGGTATTCAATAAAGATGATATGTGAGGAAGACATTCTACATCTAAAGCAAGTATTGGATGTGGATTCACAGTCTGAGCCCTTATCTTGGGTTTTCCCAGTCACAACAGAGTCATCCAGGCGGTTCCTCAAGTCTTGGCATTTTCTGAGGGAAATGTTTGCCCAGCCCCCCACACAGGGTGCCTTGAGGATCAAGCATTTATAATATATGTGAACATATAATCTAAACAAACAAGTAAATGTGGTAAAGAAATGACAATTTAATGTGTAAGCTCTTCATGACTTTAGGAAAAACACTTGTGCATGTTAGTGCTACCTGTTTGTGTAGGAATTATGTAAACTGATAAGTTCTTTACATCTGATGAGTGAGGATGATTTTCTTTCCAGGTAGCATATTAACTACCTAGATGTTATTCTCAACCTGAAAACAGTTTTGCTTTTGCTGAAAAGCAGCTAGTAATAAAAATCACTCCCATTCTCTTGATGATACAGGGGCAAGATGATAAAATCATGAATTCTGATCCAAGAGATATTGCACAGAACCACAGCACCTTCTAAATAAACGAGCTAGTCATTTCCTGTATTGTATCCTTTGTACTAAGGGATAAGCATCTATAGCCAGCATTTTATGGAAGAGGTGCTAAAGAAGAGAAAAATCTTGAATTTCAGCACTGTATGTAAGAGTTTTTGTTGAAGGAGGGAATGAAGAATCTCAGAGATTGGTATTAAAAGATCTAATGCTTCATTGATTACACAGGATAATTATTTTGGTCAACAGGGGATTCAACAATGAAAGATGGAGATACAATTGTAACCAGAAGAAAGATACACTTCAGAGATTCCTGGCTAAAATGTCCCACTAATTCAAGGAATGGGAAACAGTAAATCAATATAAGTGCCAAATTAAATAATATTTGTAGCTTGTTGAATACATATTTATGTTTGAGTTAATAATTGTCTAGTAAAGACTGTGTAGTTTATTCTACAATGTGGTTTCAATTACAACTGTTTATGAGATCTTTGATTTAAAGAAAATCAAATAAAGTACCACTAAAATAGTCATATATATGGGTGCAACCCAATAGATAATTTCAGTCTAAAGTCTGATACCCAGATCAATAAACAGTGATTCTCCCATTACAGAATGATAATGTAATTACTTATTCTATGTCTCATATTAAGAAAGTGCTTTGAAAATTGTTCCTATTGATCACATGCAATGAAAAAGCATTCAAGTTATCCTCATTTAATCTTAAAACATTTTTTATTGGGAGAAGGATACAATTACCTTAAGCATTTATTGATGAGGAAGTTGAGGCTTTATGTGATTCTATCACTTGTCCACAATGATCTGACTGGCAAGAAGCACACAGAGGTTGAACCAGGCATTCTGACTCCAGAATGTGGACTGTTGATTCTGCATAGTTGGATTTCTTACTATTCTTACCTTGTACATGGAAAAGAATAAGTACATTTTTTTAGATGAACATAGAGTTCTGGGCACAATGCCAGGGCTTTAGTTCACAGCAATGCCTCAATTCCCGTTATCCAGACAGTTCTCTCTGCAGAGCTATTGATGAGAGAGAACATTGTCTTTGGCTTTATAGCTGGTGAACATTGGATAAGATATTCTCGGATATAGACTTGTGCTTTATCACTGAATGAAAATAACTAAAGCCACAGCAGTCAAGTACGTGAACACTTTCAGAGTTCTGTCATCTATCAAGTCAAACAGTGATTTTTCAGTTTTCTCAGGCTTTCCATAAGACTAGGCCAGGAAATGCACAGTTTTACCAGTATCAGTCAATAGAAAATTGCTAGACAGAAATATCATGAATGCATTCACCATACTTGCTGTTGTTAACTCTGTCTCTTCCTAAAGCTGTCCACTTCCCAAGGTAAAGCAGACCAAAAGAGAAAATTAAAGTGATGTTATTTAGCTATACTAATTAATTTCCTCAGGAGCATGTTAATTTGCTCAGTGAATATAAATACCTTGATGGTTAGCTTTGAAAATATTGATAATCTGTTAGGTTGAAAGTGAACTCCGTAACAGCCATTCATTCGTTTATTCATTCATTCAAGAATTATTGTTGAAAATTAATAAGTAGGGTCTAATTAAACTGAAGAGCACCTGAACAGCAAATGAAACTATCAACAGAGTAAACAGACAACCCACAGAATGGGAGCAAAGAGTCACAAACTATGAATCAGACAAAGGTCTAATATTCAGAGGCTATAAGAAACTTAAATCAACAAGCAAAAGACAAACAACTTCATTAAAATGCACAAAGGACATGAGAAAACACTTCTCAAAAGGAGACATACATGTGCCCCACAGGTATATGGAAAAATGCTCAACATCACCAATCATTAGAGAAATGCAAATCAAACACAGAATGAGACACCATCTCACACAAGTGATAATGATTATCAAAAAGTCAAAAAATAGTAGATGTTGGTGAGATTGCAGAGAAAAACAAATCCTTATACACTCCTGGTGGAAATGTAAATTAGCCACTGTGAAAAGCATTTTGGAAAATTCTCAAAGAACTTAAAATAGAACTACCATTTGACTCAGTAATCCTGTTAATGGGTATATGCCCAAAGGAATATAAGTCATTCTACCATAAAGACACATGCATGTATATATTCTTTGGCATTGTTCACAACAACAAAGACATGGAATCAATATAGATGCCCATGAGCAGTGGAGTTGTTAAAGAAAATGTGGTACATATACACCGTGGAATACTAAGCAGCCATAAGAAAGAATGAAATTATATCCTTTGCAGCAATGTGGATGCAGTTGGAGGCTGGTACCCTATTTGATCTAATGCAGGAATAGAAAACCAAATACCACATGTTCTCACTTATAAGTGGAAACTAAATATTCAGCATACATGGACACAAAGAGGGGAGCAATACATATGGGAGCCTACTCAAGGGTACAGGGTGGGAGTAGAGTAAGGATAAAAAGAACTACCTACTGGGGCCAGAAGCGGTGGCTCATGCCTGTAATCCCAGTACTTTGTGAGGCTGAGGTGGGTGGATCATTGGAGTTCAGGAGTTCAAGACCAGGCTGGCCAACATGGTGAAATCCTGTCTCTACTAAAAACACAAAAAATCAGACAGGCATAGTGGCTCGTGCCTGTAGTTCCAGCTACTTGAAAGGCTGAGGCAGGAGAATTGCTTGAACCCAAGAGGCAGTGGTTACAGTAAGCAAGATCATGCCACTGCACTCCAGGCTGGGTGACAGAGTGAGGCTTTATCTAAAAAAAAATCAAATAACAACAACAACAACAACAAAGAGCTACCTATTGGGTGCTGTGCTCACTACCGGTGTGCTAAAAGCATTTCTACAATGAACTCCAGTAGCACACAGCTTACCAACATAAGAAACCTGCAGGTGTACCTCTGAACCTAAAATAAAAGTTTGAAGAAAAAAATTAAATAATTTAAAATTTAAAAAATATATTGTTTGAAGCCTATGCCTCATTCTCAGATCTTGATGCTTCCCCCTGCTCTCGTTCCTTAAGGCAAGCACCTTTCATTTAGTCTCAGTAGCTTTCTAGTGTTAAGTCTTTAAGAATTCTCCACCAAGCCTGGGTATGCATTAGGATCTCATCTCCTTGTCAATCACTTTATTCTCCACAAAATGTGAACAACCAACCCCCTTATTCTGTTCTCAAAACCAAGTAAAGAAGCCCTTTCTTTGAGATAAGAGTTATTAATATTTCAAGAGGCAATGAAGCAGAGATTTTCAAATTGGAGGAACAAGCAAAGTCTTGAGCAGGATAAAAAATTAAATTCACATTTATACATATTTCAATGAAGTTAAAGAAACCCAAAGACAAAAATAAATCTGAAAGTTACCAGAGAGGATATATTACCTTCAAAACCAACAATGAGATAAAAAGCAGATATATCATTGCCAGAAGCAGATGCCACAAGATAATGGAAGAGATCATGTATTCGAAGGTTATTAGAAAAAAATTAATCATTCATGGGGGAGGGCAGAGTAAAAATCTGTTGATACATATGCAGATTTTCATTGAAAGATATAGTGAAAGCTTTATTTCAGAAAAGAAAAAGGAAAAGAAACGCCAAAGGAAGGAGTAGATTTCCAACATTAATTGGTGATAATATAGTTGACTTAAAAAAGTATGTTAGTAATTATTAATGATTACAGACTTTGAAAAAATAAAAGACTTAAATTAGTTGAAAATAAAGCATAAATAGAAGAATACAAATTAAAACTACAGTGACATCACATTTTCATATGTCAGATTAGCAATGAACAAAGATTTTGATAATGTATTGACTTGGCCAGCATATATGGAAATATTGATTCTGATGTAGTGCTGGTGGGATATAGGACACTTTCTGCAGATTACAAATGATATGGTTTGGCTGTGTCCCTACCCAAAATCTCGTCTTGAATTATAGTCCCCATAGTTCCCACGTGTCATGGGAGGGACCCAGTAGGAGGTACTTAAATCATGGGGGCAGTTTCCTCCGAGCTGTTCTCGTGATAGTGGGTGAGTTTCTACAAGGTCAGATGGTTTTATAAGCTTCTCGCATTTCCCCTGCTGACACTCATTCTCTCTCCTGCTGCCCTGTGAAGAGGTGCCTTAGGTCATGATTGTGAGTTTCCTAAGGGAGGCCTCCCCAGCAATGCGGAACTGTGAGTCAATTAAACCTCTTTCCTTTATAAATTACCCAGTCACGGGCAGTTCTTTCTAGCAGTGTAAGAATGAACTAATACAATAGATTATTGTTCAAAATTTAAAATGTACGTACTCTCACTCTAGATCTCCCCACACTGTCTTATTTTTTTCAAATAGCATTGATCGCCTATTTGAAATTATGCTATCAATCTATTTGCTTATTTATATATTTTCTGCTTCTTCCTCCTTCCCACTAAATTGTAAGCTCCATGAAGGTAGAAATTCAATTTCTTAGAGCTGAGTCCAGTATGCAATATTACTCAGTCAATGTTCATGTAATAAACTGTGTAATTTAGTTCCAACTTAAATATCATCTGAGTCTTTTGTTGTCTACTCTTTCTTCAGCCATACCCTGCCTTTGCTGATACTACTACATTACCTTGTTTAATTTTATTTATAACATTTCCACTAATCAAAAGTCTCATAACATATATTTGTTTACATGTCTTATTTTCTGCCTTTTCTTGTAAGTACAGATGCTGGGTGAGAGCAAGGGCATAGTCCACTTTGATCACTGCTCTACTGCCAGTTTCTAGAATGGATAGTAGGAACTCCAATGCTATTTACTCAATGAATAAATAAATGAACAAATGAATGAAATAGTTCAACAATTTTTATTTGTAGAAATAATATTAACAGGCAAGAGGAAGTAAAACAAATTACAACAGTGTTACCACACTGGCTCATTTCCCTTTTGAGATGGTCAATATAATGTAGCATTTTGCAGTTACTTCTGAGAGAATAGCTCACAAAACTCTTTTTTCTTTTCTCCAGTCTGAGTGAAGTACAGAGAGACTTCTTCCCAGCGTGAGGATGCAGCAAGAAGAGAATAAATAGCATCCCTATTCTCTCTAGAGAACCGTTGGAATTTCTGGAAACCTTTCACTGAACTCACTCAAGTTCAGTTCATCACACAGTGTAGATTTATTTTTCTATTAACAATCTAAATATTATATTTTCTAGCCATTCCACTTTTATGTTTCTCTTAGGGGTTAAAAAATAATACATTTCTATGGTGTATAGGAATTCTGGTACATAAACATATTTCTTTTTAAAGATATCATTCATAGAAGTATAGTTGTGTTTATTTCTTCTTTACCCCATGGTTCCTGTTCTGTTAGGTTTATGAGTTGAGTTGTTCTACAGTTGTACTTTCTAGTAAGGTATGCATATGTGTAATAAGGTATATAAAATAAATATATTCAATGCTTTATGATCAACATTTTTTCTTCTAAAATAAAAAGCTTTTTATTTGCTGTAACTTATAACTTGATGTTGCCTTCTTAAAAGTAATAACCATTATTTCTTAATCACTGTTAAGTTTGAAGAAAATTTGAACAGAAATTATAGGAAGTTTTCATATATTTTCCCCTCTCTCACCCCTCTCATCCATTTTCCTCAATTATACACCTCTCCATATATGTGGTTACAGCTGATAACATTATTACAGCTGATAAACCAATTTAGATACATTATTATTAACTAAAGTCTGTAGTTTACATTAAAGTTCACTCTTTGTGTTGTACAGTTCTATTGTTTTTCTAAATGCATAAGGTTCATCATTGTATCCAATCTATAATAATATGGAACAGTACAGAATAATCTATAATATCCACTATTACAGTATCATACAGAATAGCATTACTACCCTAAAAATCCCATGTGTACTATTTATTCATCACTCCTCCCTTCCCAACCCTGGGCAACCACTGAGTCTTTTAATGTCTCTATAGTATTGTCTTTTTCAGAATATTGCATAGTTGCAGTCATAAAGTGTGTAGTCTTCTCATATACATTAAAGTTTCTTCCAAGTATTTTTGTGGTTTGATAGCTAATTTCTTTTCATCACTGAACAATATTCTATCGTCTGAATGCAGAAGAGTTTATTTACCTGATCACCTACTGAAAGACGTCTTGGCTGCTTCCAAGTTTTGGCAAGTGTGAATAAAGTTGCTATAAAAACATCTTGTGTGCAGGGTTTTTTTTTTGTGTGTGTGTGTGTGTGTACATAAATATTCACCTCGTTTAGGTAAATATCTAGGAGACATAAGAAACTATGGAAGTGTTCTGCAAAGTGGCTGAATCACTTGCATTCCCACAAGCAATGAATGAGAATTCCTGCTTCTCCATAATCTCACCCAAGATGTGGTGTTGTCCGTGTTTCAGATTTTAGCCATTATGGTAAATGTGTGGTGGTATCTCATTGCTGTTTTAATTTGAAATTTCTTAATGATACATGATATTGCAAATCTTTTCACATACCTCTTTGCCATCTGTATGTTTTCCTTGGTAGTCTGTTCAGATATTTTTACCTACATTTAAATTGAAGGCAAACTGGGTTGTTTGATGTCTTACTGTTGAGTTTTAAAGAAACTTTGTATATTTTGAATATTAGTCCTTTGTCAGATGAGGGATGTTTGGTTTGAAAATATTTTCTCCCAGTCTGTGTCTTGTCTTTCCATTTTCTGAAAAGTGTACTTTGCAGAGTGGATGGTTTTTATTTTAAAGAAGTCCAATTTATCAATTTTTTAAATTTCATGGCTACTGCCTATCTAAGAAATCATTACCAAACTCAAGGTCACCTAGATTTTCTCCTATATTATCACATCGGAGTTTTATAGCAGGAGTCCCCAAACCCCAGGCCACAGACAAGTACCAGTCAGAGCCCTGTTAGGAACCAGGCTGCACAGCAGGAGGTGAGTGGCTGGCAAGAGGGCAAAGCCTCATCTGTATTTACAGCTGCTTCCCATCACTCACATTAGTGCCTGGGCTGCAGCTCCTAGCAGATCAACAGCGACATTAGATTCTATTGTGAACTGCACATGTGAGGGATGTAGTTTGCAAGCTTCTTTTGAGAGTCTAATGCCTCATGATCTGTCACTGTCTCCCATCACCTTCATAAGGGACCATCTAATTGCAGGAAAACAAGCGCAGGACTCCCACAGATTCTACATTATGGTGAGTTGTATAATTATTTCATTATATACTATAATGTAATAATAATAGAAATAAAGTGCACATTAAATGTAATGCACTTGGATTATCCTGAGACCATCCCCCCTCCACCCCCATCTGTGAAAATATTGTGTTCCACAAAACCAGTCCCTGATGCCAAGAAGGTTGGGGGCCACTGTTTTATAGTTTTTAAGTTTACCTTTAGGTGTCTGATGCATTTTGAGTAAATTTGTGTGAAAGGTATGAGGGCAGTGTCTAGATTTATATTTTAGCATGTGAATGTTAACTCTTGTTTCATTGGTGGAAACTTTATTCCTGTGGGAGAATTATGTGAACTAGAATTTCTATGGTTCATTCTATTGGGTTTCAGTTTAAGCTATTTCATAAATTATTATTAATTTTTTACAGGCATACCTCCTTGTCTTCTGCTTTACTTTATTGCACTTCTCAGGTATTGTGGGAATTTTGCATAATATTTATATATACATATGGGGTCATATGATATTTTGATACATGCATAAAATGCATAATGATCAAGTCAGGGTATTTAGGATATCCATCACCTTGAACGTGTATCATTTCTTTGTATTCGGAACATTTCAAATCCTTTCTTCTAGCTACACTGAAATAAACAATATAGCATTGTTAACTACAGTCACCCTACTATGTTATCAAATACTATAACTTATCTCTTCTATCTAACTGTATGTTTGTACTTATTAATCTACCTCTCTTCATCCCCTGGCATCATCTCCCCTATACACACAAACTCCCCAGCCTCTGGTAACCACTATTCTACTCTCTATCTCCATAGGAGTGAGAATATGTGATGCCTGCCTTTTTGTGCCTGGCTTATTTTACTTAACATAATGATCTCCAGTTCTAATCACGTTGCTGCAAATGACAGAATTTCATTCTATGTTATTATGTAAGCCATTTCCTAAATTCAATGTGAATATTAATTGATTCAGCATAATATAACATTTTAAATTTGGACTGTATATGTGTAAAGACAACTTTATCATTTTTTAATTGAATGAGTTTTTTTTTTTTTTTTTTGTCCTCAAGTCAAATGAGATCATCATAACAACCTTCATTTACCAGATCCCTTAAAACATTGATTATATCATCTTTTTCACTGTGGGCAATTAGAAGCAATCTGTGTTTTGTTTACTTGTTTACCACTTTTATCTCAGCAATAAACCACTCTTGAGAATTATTGATTATCCTCAATTCTATTTAAACATTGATCCAGAAAATTCTTAATATCAGTCAGATTTTAGTGACTAAGCTGGACAGGGACCAAAGTATCCTCAGTTGCAGGTGATGGAAAGTTTCCTGGGTAGCATAACAACATTGGCCAGGAATGGGGAGAATTTAGCAAGATTCCACTGCTAAAAACTACCTTGACCTAAACACTCGTTGTTAAATCTCAGCAGTACACACAATAAGGATGTAAAAGAGCAGATATCATAATGCAAAACCATAGTACCCCTTGATATTGAAATATTTTTCATATTCTTTCATGAAAATATTTTATTGTAATGGCGTATAATACTGGTTTATGAAAATGGTAGATCTTCATACTGGTAAATCATGGAAATTATATACCTAAATACATTTCCTTGCCTGTTATCTAATGAAGACTGAAAGATTCTTACGTATGAGGCTTTTAACTTGAGGTGATTAAAGTGTACTGATTTATTGTGGGGTTACCTAAGGTGCTCAGTTCATCTTTCTTGTATTCATTTTTGGTATTCAATTTGGGTTTTAAAAAACATGTGATATAACTTAAAGTCTCTTATAAACAACAAGATGTTTTTCACTTTCAAAGAAATATCTAAGAAATCTGCTAATTGTCGAATGCTCAGCACCGTAAACATGATAGAGATAAAAGCAGGAAGACACAGGTCACCTTAAGCAGGAACTCTGCATTCAGAAAGTTTATCATTACCAAACACATTTGAAGCACTCAAGTGTCTAAAAGTCTGAAATAATGAATTGCTAAATTATTGGACACATAGATTCCAATGCTGCAAGACACAGTTTAATAAGTGAAAGTTGGACTGATTATGGGAGGTTTCACAAAGGAGGTGGCAAGCAGAATAATGCTTCAGCCCCACACACTCTATAAGAAGTCTCTTCCAAGTCCTGACACCTGTGAATATGGTACCTTACATGGCATACGGGGCTTTGAAGATGCGATTACTGGGTTGGACCTTGAGATGGGAAGATTATCCTCCACTATTTTAGAGGACTTAACTAATCATCTGGATCCTTAAAAATAGAGAACATTTCAAGTTCTCTTGGTTAGAGAGTGCAGTTAGAGGGATGTAGTTAGAGAGAGGGGTGACTATGAAAGAAAGAGCAGAGATGTGGTGAGGCTGGCTTTAAAGATGATAGGAAGGGGACCAAGCCAAAGAGCGTGGACAGCCATCAGGCAGGGAAATTGATTCTCCTCTAGAGCTTCCATACAGGAACACAGCGCTGCTGATGCCTTGACTATCCCCCAGAGACCCATGTAGGATTTCTTACCTTAGGAACAGTAACATAATAGATTTGTGGTGTTTGAAACTACTATATTTGTGATAATTAGTTAAGCCAGCAGTAGAAAACTCATACTGAGGAAGAGGATTTGGATTTGAATAAGTGTTGTAAGAGCAAATTGGAATGAAGGCCTAACTGTGGAGTGTTCCTGGCACTGAAGGAGACTGGCTTGCCTGGAGTCGGGGATCAGGCTTAATTGAGGTATAATCCTTCCCATCACTGCTGCAGGCGCTGATGCAGCTGACATTTTTGAGTCAGAGGAAGATAACTCAGTACCAGGAGCCGCGGTGGGTACACAAGAGCCGCTGGATGATAACAGCAATTTTGCAACTTAACTACATTGGACACCAGTTGTCTGAAATTGCAAGCTTTTTTATATAATCATAGATCATGATATTTAAGTCCAAAAAAGATGTGAAGCAGTCACTTGATCCAGGCCTGTTTTTATGTGGCCAGTTACTGTCATCCTTATGAATAAAGTGCAGTGAGACCCAGAGGACAGCCATCCTCTGCCTTAGCCCTCAGTACAGTAGGTGGCTCTAAAATACAGACCAATAGCATCTTTAAACAGAAATCTTCAGAAAAAGAGAGATTCACATTTACTGAAGATAGAGGTTTAAAAGATGACTCAGTATTTTTCCTATAATTAAAGCACTTTGAAATTTCACCTTAATTTTTAAATAGCTCGATGTACACTGAGGGCTTAGTTTTTCTTTTTAAGTAGAATCCCTAAATCCCAGAAAATGTGAACAGCAAAAAACCCACTTGAACCCCATGATCACTTCCAATTCTTTCCTGAATTTTTTGACCAATGTGTTCCCTGTGATTTCTTAATACTTATTGTATGCTTATATAGCCATGAACATAATGGAAAATCATCTTTTGAATGTATGAGTTAAAGGGATTAATCTCATCTACCAATGTTTGTCAATGTTATAAGAACAAACTTTAACAGCAAAAGAATGACAACCTTAACCTTGCAATTGTGTTTAGAGGGAACGCCTAAAATATGCTAATATAAGCTTTTAGTAACACTGTTATTTATGGAAGAACATGCTGATCTTAAGTATGATTATAAGCACCATAATGTATTAGATGTCATTTATTTTGCTTTTCTCAGTCTGGCTTGAAGACCTAAGAGATTACATATCATCTCAGCAAGTAGCCAGTACAATACCTGAGCTAGGGGGAACACTGAGCACATTGCCCTTAAAGAGACTTAATGCTCTTAATAAGGATGTGAGCATTCAAGCATACGTTCTTCCTAGCTGTGTAATAACATTCCAGTAGACGTAAAGCCCAGTTATAACACTAACATGGAGGCAATGTAAGTGGTAAAAGGACCTATGTTTTTGAAGTCAGTCAGATTTAGGTTTGAATTTATTTCCCAATTAATTCATTTCTTTTTTTCTTTTTTTTAATTCTCCAAGACTTTTCTTTTTTTAATTTTCTCACTCTGTCACACATGCTGGAGTGCAATGGCATGATCTTGGCTCACTGCAACCTCTGTCTCCTGGGCTCAAGCAATTCTCCTGCCTCAGCCTCCCGAGTAGCTGGGACTACAGGCACGTGTCACCACACCCAGCTAATTTTTGCATTTTTAGTAGAGACGGCGTTCCACTATGTTGGCCAGGCTGGTCCTGAACTCCTGACCTCATGATCCACCTGCCTCAGCAACTCAAAGTGCTGGGATTACAGGCATGAGCCACCACACCTGGCTCCCTTCCTTCTTTCCTCTCTCCCTCTTTCTTTCTTTTCTTTCTTTCTATCTTTCTTTTTTTCTTTCTTTCTTTTCTTCTCTTTTCTTTTCTTTCTTACTCTCTTGTTTATTTCCTTTCTTTCTTCTGTAAATATTTACTATTGTTTATAACGTGTAAGGCTATCATTAAATTGTACACTATTAAGTAGTTATTAAGCTATAATCTCTGCTTTCGAAAAGCACATGGTCTAGGCATACCGCACAGTTGGCTGTGAGAACTTACATTGTTCAGCTTCTCTGAGCACCTAGTTCTCTGAGCCTGGCTGCTTAGTGGTGAACTGAAGGGCAGTGTCCCTTTCCTTGATTCCATACTCTTTGCTGGGAATAACGCACCTATGAACAACTTCTGCCTCTCTCTCTTTCCTTACACCAAACATTTTGAATGATAATGGCGTAAGGTTGGGAAGAAACTCCTGAAATTTCCTTCCATGAAAAGAGAGATCTATTATCATGACATTCTGGGACATTCTCTGCCTCATCACCCATTTATGCCCCAGTGAAGAAGAGGGACTTTTGTGATGGGAGAGTTTAAAAGAGAAACTGGGTATAAGGGAGCTGGCCTCTTAATCTCTGTCTCTTGGGCAGCCTTCTTCTGGAATTGAGAAGCTTCCTATCTCAATCCCCTAGGTTATAAATTATAAGGGCCTCATTCCAGGACACAAGTGTGCAGTTGTCCCCTTTTGCCTTTGACATCGTAGGTAAGGCAATTTTATTGTGATGTCCATTATCAGAAAGCCCACTTACCTGCTGATAAAAGCCACATCCTCTGCTATCAGTAATAAAGACGATATTTTGGTGCCCATCTGCCTCTCTCAATTGGGTTAGAACTCAGGTGGGGAAGAGCAGTGATATTTATTGTGCCACCATGAATCCCATTAAATGATAATTATTGTTTCCTTGGGACTCTTTTGCAGAGAATAATTTTTAAAAATGCCACTTGAACCTAATGATTGCAGATGCTAGCATAATAGAAACAGACTGGGGTCACATGCTTCTCTCTATTTTTCTCTGAGCGAGAGTAACTGTTGCCTGATTCCTTTCTCCCAAAAGAGAGATTATAAAGATCATGATGAGCCTGCTCCTTTATATTTTCTCTTTTCCTTATTTAAAAATTAATGGCATGATTCCAAAGGAGTTGTCATAGTTTCTCACTAATTTTCTTAATTACTGTTTTTAATGGTGTAATTGCATTTTAGATATGTAATGTTTTTAATTTCTTATAGTTTACTATACCCTTGTGAGGTAAGACATCCACATTTTGCAGATTAAGAAATTGATGGAAAAAGGAAGTGACTGGCCTAATGTCACACAGCAAACTGTGAATTAGTTGGTGAATATGAAATTAGGCATAATTAGAACTCATCAGTAAGCTCACTCTTAAATGAAATCTACCTGGAGACCCATCAGTAGGAACAGCTGAAACTTTTTGAAACGTACAGCAGGAAATTTGGCTTCCTGTTCTGCTCATTATAACTGAATTATTAAGACCTTTAACATAAAACTTGGTGTTTTTCTTTGGAGCCAGATCTGATTAGGAGTTCTAGCAATCGTTCTGGAAAAGATTGGAGATTTTAAAATGCATTTACTCTGACTAGAAGTGCTGACCTATCATTAATTTTGTGTAACCGATGTGAAGGCTTAAAAAAGTGTTTCTTCTAATTCTTCATCATCCTATCATGTAGCAGCTTGTTGGAACTGGCTCTTAGTTACTTGTAAAAGCCAACTTAAATTCTCAGAAACTTTGCAAGCCATTTGTTAAACATAGCCATTTCTAAAAATTAAATTATATAAACTTGAAATGTAAAACCTCTATTGACAACAAAGAAAATAAATGTCAATGTTTACCCCTTCCTAATATTTTATTGTGTCTTACTTTTATTTATGCTCTTGGGTGAGTCACTTTATACTATCCTTATGGTGGAAATACTATATAATTAGTTGTTACTGAACATCTCTTTCTGACACTGAATCTAGCAGTTTCATGTCAGTAGCTAGAAGTCAGCTATGGTGGGAATATTTACACCAAATAAATCAGCAAATGCTGCAAATCAGTACTTGACTTATTGTTGTGTTTATTGTCGAAGTGATAGAGAAAATCTTAACAATGTAGACTAAATTTCATTCTTTTCTATCTGTAGCTGCTACATCGTGACTAGCCCCCAAAACTGAAGAAAGATCTTTTTAGTATTCAAAAACTATTATTCAGTACAGCAAAAATTTGCTTACTGCAGTGGTGAATGAGTGCAATTCCGACATGTGTCTTCATTATTTAATCTTCATTTTACTCATTAATAGAAACTAAACTGTCAATCAACATTCCTGTCAGAAATACATGTTTGCCAATTGAAGCCATAGTTTTACTATGGATACAGGGGTTAAGCAAAAATTCAAAGCATACCATAAGAATCAATTGATAGAGAATTTACAATAAAAGTATAGTATACAGTAATCTGCTGTCATTTTTATGAGATGCGTTCCAAGGTCCCCAGTGGATGCCTATACCTAACCCTATATGTACTATGTTTTTATGATCTGATAACCAATAGAGCTACTAAGTAACTAATAGGGTAGTATAGACAGCATAAATACTCTGGACAAAGGGATTATTCACATCCTGGGCAGAACAGAGCATGACTGCACGAAGTTTCATCACACTACTTGGAGTGATACACAGTTTAAAACTATGAATTATTTCTGCAATTCATCATTTCATATTTTTGGACCAAAGTTGACTACAGGTAACTGAAATAACAAAAAGAAAAACCATGGTTAAGGGGGAACTACTCTATTTTATTTTTATTTGTAAATTGTAACTTTACTCCCTTTATACTAGCAACATTCGTATATATATAAATGGACGCACATATACATGAACACACATATACACATGCACACACACATATATATGTACACATTTCTTTCAGAGAGCTGGTATGAAGTGGGTTGAGTAATAGTTCCCCCAAAAGATATGCCCCAATTCCCAGAACTTCTAAATATTGCAAAATACAGCAAAAGCATATTAACTAACATTGCAAAAATATGATTAAGGAATTTAAGAGGAGGTATTTTGCCAGATAATCTGAGGGGGCCCTAAATGCAATGACATGTGTCTTTATAAAAGACACAGAGGAGACAATACAGAGGAAGAGAAGGAAATGTAAGCACACAGGCACAGGTTGCAGTGATACAGCAGTAAACCAAGAAACGCCTGTAGCCACCGGAAGCTGCATGAGGAAAGAAACAGATTGTTGGCTAGAGCATCTAAAGGGAGTGCAACCTTGCACTCTCAATCTCAGACTTCAGGCCTCCAGAGCTGTGAGAGAATAAATTTCTGTTGTTTGAAGCCACTCACTTCAGGGTAGTTTGTTATGATGGCTCTAAGAAACTCATGCAGGGTGTAATGAATTTTACAAGCTACTTTGGGCATGGGGTAAGGAAGAAATTAGGAGGATTCTAGTGTTTTAACTTCTGACTACTTACATGTTTATGCTTTTAGGCAATTCATTTTTACATATGGTTCCAGGGTAAAAATACAATTCATTTAAAGCCCTAGTCTATTCTGACTCTCTACTAATGTGCAGTGTGGCCTTTTAATCAATTTTCTTGAAATGTGACTGCCCAGATTAAGCATCCTTCACTCCTCAACTAAGCTTCCCAAATGCTTCACTTTAGAATGTTTTGTCCTCTCGTCTTTTTGACAACCTTTAATCAGATTTCTTTTCTCCATACTGTTCTTTGCTATTCATTGCCCTCTAGCAATTTCACCACTATTTATTACTGATATAGTTTCTTCTCTTATTAGTTTTTGACTATTGCATCTATTCGGTGCAATACCTTGAATTATGAAGGGCTTGCGAATCTTTGCACCAGATTGATTTACTAATTTGGAGGTTATTTGACTTCTCTATAATTCTATTGCTTTTCTGTCACGCTTTGACTCCATAGCTTGTTAGTCTCTGTCCTAATAATTCCCTCGATTCTGGTTGTCTTGGTGATGACTCTGTTGTGTTTGGTTTCTCTTGTGCTGTCTTTGTCCTGTACTCACTTTATTAATTTCACTGACGGAAGAGCAGAAATACACTGCCCGATAAGGTTTTTAAATTTAAATTGTCCGATAGAAAATCTCAGTGGGCTAAAAACTAGGTTCTGCAACGATTTCTAATCAATCAATCAATAAATAAAACAAAACATAAGTTAGCCAAGATTTGTTGAGTAGCACCAGTATGCCTATGTTTGGCATTGGATACAAAACAAAACAAAACAAAAAAAACTATGAATGAGACCCCTGTCACCCAGACTCTGGCTTCAAGCACTTATAAGTGCTTTATAAATTCATGCAGATATTTTGTCTGTAGCAATTCCAGGGTGTCTTCCATTAGTTTCCACAGGAATAAACACAGTTTCATTGCACAAAAATAGATTAATGGTCCAGGAGACTTCCTTCACTACTTGGAAATTTATAAGGGCAAGCTCACATTATGCTTGGATTCCTCTTTATAATCTGTGGATTTGTTGTTTATAGAAAACTCTGAATATGTTCAAGTATTCAATCTCTTTCTAACCACTTTCCCAGTTACCTATAAATGACTGTGTTTAGGTTTCCCCCGTAGTTGAAAATATGGCCTTTTCAAAAACTTTGTAATTTGGCTATCTGCCTTCCAAAGGCAGAGAAAAGCAACACATTAAGACATTTACCATTTCCTGATTCTGCTTTTCAATTTGCGGATCAGTTTGTGGTCAGATTTAACGATATTTCTACCTTTTATTTCCTGTGATTTTAAACTTAGTCGTATTCTAGGAACTATCGTTCTGTTGTTTAGTGTCTGCATTTATAGTAGTTCCCCTCAAGACCATAAAATTATCATCTTTAACTACATCCTTTGACTTTGTGCCACATAATTTTAGTCTTAATGTATCCTTTCTATGAAGAGTTTAAAGGGAATATGAGCTATGCAGCAGGACACGTTCATAGGAGGGCTTACAGGTCTATGTAAGCATCTCACAGAAGCTAGGAAAATGTTTCTTACAACAGCTTTCTTGAGGTATAATTGACATATGATCAACTGCAAATGTTTAAACTGTAAAATATGTTAAGATGAAGATATAGATATATGTGTTAAACTATCACCACCATCGAAATGATGTGCATATTCATCATCCCCAAATGTCTCCACGCTGCTCTATGATCCCCTCTCCGAGCCCTACCCATCCATCTCTCACCCCTGCCAATCCTGGATCTGCTTGCTTTTCATATAGATAAGTAGTTTGTATTTTCTGGATTTTAGGTTAAAATTACAGTGAGTACTGTTTTGTCTGACTTCTTTCAGCATAATTATTTCTGGGACTCATTCCTATTATTGTGTATATTAATGGATCATTCCTTTATATTGCTGGATATTTTCCACTGTTTGAGTATACAACAATGTATTTATTCATTCACCTGTTAATAGACATTTGGGTTGTTTTCCTCTTTGGGGGTGTTGTAAATACAGTTGCAGACATTTGTGTATACATCTTTATGGAAATATACTTTCATTTATTTGGAAAATAGTTATGAATGGAAAGGATGGGCCATATGATAAGCATGTGTTTATCATTTTACATAAATGCCAAACTTTTTTTTTTTTTTTTTTTTTTGGATACAGTCTCACACTTTCACTTAGTCTGGAATACAGTGGCAAGATCTCAGCTCACTGCAACCTCAGCGTCCTGAGTAGCTGGGACTACAGGTGTACACCACCACACCTGGCTAATTTTTTTATTTTTATTTTTATTTTATTTTATTTTTTTTAGTAGAGACAGGGTTTTGCCATCTTGGCCAGGCTGGTCTCGAACTCCTGACCTCAAGTGCTATACCTGCCTCAGCCTCCCACAGTACTAGGATTACAGGCATGAGCCACTGCACCTGGCCAGAAATGCCAAAATCTCTTTTCCAAAGTGGTTATGTTTCCACTAGCAGTGAGTTCCATTTTCTCTACATTCCTCACCATTACTTTGTATTGTCAGTCTTTTGGATTATAGGCATTATAATAAGTTTGTAATGGTATCTTCTTGTGGCTTTAATGCTCCTTTTCCTAATGATTACTAATGTAATGTTGAACATTTTATTCATATGCTTACTTGCCATCCATATGTCGTCTTTCATGGAGTGTCTATTCAAATATTTTGCTCATTTTTAATTGAGTTGTTTTCTTATTATTTGGTTATAAAAGTTTTTTACATATTCTGGGCACAAGTCACTGACCTGATACACATTTTGCAAATATTTTTCTCCCAGCCTGTAGCTTAATTTTTATTCACTTACCAATGTCTTTAACAGGGCAGAAGTTCTTAAAATTATGAAGCCCCAAATATCAATATTTTATTTTATGAATCGTGCTTTTGTTGTATTTAAGACATCTTCTCCTAATCAAAAATCACAGGTTTTTTTTTTCCTGTACTTCTGCACATTTTGTAGTTTTAGATTTTATATTGTGTATGAGCCATTCTTAGTGCCAGATATAGATTGAAGTTCTTTTTTATACAACTATTCAATTTGCAGCACCATTTGTTGCAGAAATCATTTATCTACCGAATATCTTTTGAACCTTTGTCAATAATCAGTTGTCTATATACATTTGGGATTTTTCTTTTTTGCGGACTCTATTCTTTTCCACTGATCTATATCTTTACACCAGTACCGTATTGTCTGGGTTACTGTAACTTTACAATTATTTTAGATTTCGGGTAGTTCTCCAACTTTGTTCTTTTTTTTCAAACTTTATTTATTGTTAGCTGTTTTAAGAATTTTGCACTTCCATATGTATTTTAAAATGAACTTGCCAATTTATACAAAATGTCTGATGAGATTTTGATTAAGATTATTTTGAAGCTACAGATTAAACTGGGAAGAATGATCATTTTAAGAATATTAATTCTTCTGAATTAATAATTAACTATAATAATTAATTTCCCTAGCTACTCTAAAGAATAATTACTCCTTAGTCACATGAATATCTGCATCTCTTGATTTATTTAGGTTTTCTGCCAGTAAATGATATTTTGTAATTTTCAATCCACGGGTCTTACATAATTGTCGTAAGATTTTTCTCAAAGTATTTTATATTTTCTCATGCTACTGTAGATGCTATTATTTTATTATATTTCAAATTCCTTTTTATAATTTTCACTTTTATTTTAGGTTCAGGGGTATATGTGCAGGTTTCTTATATGGGTGTAATGTATGCTGCTGAACTTTGAGACACAAATTCTTCCATCAATCAGATAGTAAGCATAGTACCCAACTGTTCGTTTCTTAACCTTTGCCTTCCTCCCTCCCTCCCCACGTCTAGTAGCTCCCAGTGTCTATTGTTTCCATCTTTATGTTTGTGAGTACCCATTTATAAGTGAGAACACACAGTATTGGTTTTCTGTTCTCCCGTTAATTCACTTAGGATAATGGTCTCTAGCTGCATCCACGTTGCTTCAAAGGATGTGATTTCATTACTTTTTATGTCTGCATAGGATTCTGTGATGTATATGTACCACATTTTCTTTATCCAACCAGCTTTTCATGGACACCTACAATGATTGCATGTCTTTGGGACTGTGAATAGTACTGTGATGAACACACAAGTACATGTGTCTTTTTGGTAGGATGATTTATTTTCTATTGGGTATATACCTAGTAATGGGATTGCTGGGTCAAATGGTAGGTATGTTTTAAGTACCCCGAAACACATCCAAAATGCTTTCCACAGTGTCTAACCTAATTTACATGCTTACCAATGGTGTATTAGCATTCTCTTTTCTCTGCAACCTCACCAGCATGTGTAATTTTTTGACATTTTTGTAACAGCCATTCTGACTGGTGTAAGATGCTATCCCGTAGTGGTTTTGTTTTGCATGTCTCTGATAATTAGTGATGTTGAGCATTTTAAAAATATGTTTGCTGCTTGCATGTATTCCTTTGAAAATTGTTCATGTCCTTTGCCCACTTTTTAATGGGGTTATTTGTTTTTTGCTTATTGAATTGTTTATGTTCCTTATATATTCTGGATATTATAATTTTACATGCATAGTTTGTGAATATTACCTCCCATTCTGTAGGTTATTTGTTTACTCTGTTGATAGTTTCTTTTGTTGTGCAGATGCTCTTTAGTTTATTTAGTTCCCATTTGTCAATGTTCGATTTTGATGAATTGCTTTTGAGGACTTAGTCATGAATTATTTCCCAAGGCCTATGTCCAGAGTCGTGTTTCCCAGGTTTTATTGTATGATTTTTGTAGCTTGAGTTCTTACAATTAAAGCTTTAATCTGTCTTGAGTTAATTTTTGTATGTGGTGAAAGTAGGGGTCCACTTTCATTCTTCTGTGCATGGCTAGCCAGTTATGCCAGCACCATTTATTGAATAGGGAGTTCTTTCTTCATTGCTTATTTTTATCCTCTTTGTCGAAGATCAGATGACTGTAGATGTGCGGCTTTATTTCTGGATTCTCTATTCTGTTCCATTGGTCTTTGTATGTGTTTTTGTATCAGTACCATGCTGTTTTGGTTGCTGTAGACTTACAGGATAGTTTCAGCAAGCTAGAAATAAAATAGAATTGTCTTCATCCAGTATAGGACAGTTAAATATACAGCTAACATCAAGTTTATTAGTGAAAGTTTGAATGATTTCTCTCTAAAATAAAAAATAGGCTAATATTTCCACTCCACCTTTATTCAGTATTTTACTGCAGGTTCTACTCAATGCAATAGAGAAAGATAAAGAAATGATTGTCATCTATATTTGATAAAAAGAAGTAAACTGTCTTTATTTGCAGTCACCATTGTAGTCAGTGTAGAAAATCTGATGGGATAGACAAAATAAGCAATTAGAGAATTTAGAAAGGTTGTAGGTACAAAATCAATACATAAAAAATCAATTGTATTTTTATATACCAGACACAACCAATTAGAAATTGAAATCAGGTAATTTGATGCCTCCAGCTTTGTTCATTTTGCTTAGGATTGCTTTGGCTATTTGGGATCTTGGTAGGTTCCATGTGAATTTTAGAATACTTTTTTCTAATTCGGTGAAAAATGAGTTGGTAGTTTGATAAGAATAGCGTTGAGCCTGTAGATTGCTTTGTGTAGCATGGCCATTATAATGATATTGATTCTTTGAATCTATAAGCAGGGAATGCTTTTCTATGTGTGTTATCTATAATTTCTTTCTTCAGTGTTTTGTAGTTCTCCTTATAGAGACCTTTGGTCTCCCTGGCTAAGTATATTTCTAAGTATTTTGCTTTTTTGTAGCTGTTGTACCTTCTTAGTTTCCAGTACTAAGTCTTCAAGTTCACTAATTTTTTCTCCTACAATGTCCAACTGTTGTTAATTGCTTCCAGTGTAATTTTTGTATCAAATTGCAATTTTATTCTCTAGGAATTCAATTTGGGCCTTTTAAAAATCATCATTCATCTCTCTAATGACATGTTTTTCATGTCAAGATTTCCTCTAGTTTCTTGAATATATGAAATACGATTGCAATAATTATTTTAAAGCCTGGACTGGCAATTCTGTCATCTATGTCATTTCTGGCCCAATTTTAATGAATTGCTTTTTTTCTTTTTTAAAATTATACTTTAAGTTCTGGAATACATGTGCAGAACTTGCAGGTTTGTTACATAGGTATACATGTACCATGGTGGCTTGCTGCACCCATCAACCCATGAATTGATTTTTTTTCTTCTTCACGAGTCTTATTTTTCTATTTTTAAAATGCTGAGTAATTTTTTAAAACTTTTGTTTTTTTTTTAGAGTAACTGTAGTTTCACAGCAAAGTTGAGCAGAAAGTACAGAGATTTCTTATAGAATCCCTGCTCTCTCTCATGCACAACCTCCCTCATTATCAGCATCCTCCATCAGAGTGATACATTTGTTACAATCTATTCCTCTATATTCACACATCATCACTCAGAGTCTGCAGCTTAGGTAAGGTCCACTCTTGGTGTTGTAAATTCTATGGGTTTGGAAAAATGTACAGTCACATCTATCTACCATTATAATATCATACAGAGTATTTTCACTACACTGAAAACCCGCTATGCTCTGCCTATTTGTCCCTCCCTTCCCCTACCTCTAGTAACCAATGACCTTTTTACTGTATCCATAGCTCTGTCTTTTTCAGAATGTCATATGCAGGTACTCATATAGCGTGTAGCCTTTTCAGATTAGGTTCTTTCACTTAGTAATATGCATTTGAGGTTCCTTCATGTCTTTTAATAGCTTGACAGTTCTTTTTTTTTAGCTTGGAAAAAAACATTCCATTGACTGGATGTACCAGAGTTTATCTATCCATTCACCTACTGAAGGACATGTTGGTTGCTTCCAAGCTTTGGCAATTATGAATAAAGCTGCTATAACCATCTGTGTGCAGGTTTTTGTGTAGATACAAATGTTTAACTTTTTAAAATAAATACTTAAGAGTTTGATTTTTGGGTTATATGGTAAGAGTATATTAGTTTTGTAAAAAGCTGATAAACTGTCTTCAAAAATGGTTGCACCAGTCTGCATTATTGCCAGCAATGAATGAGAATTTCTGCTGCTCTACATCCTTGCCAGAATTTGGTGTTGCTAATGTTCTGGGTTTGGGCCCTTTTAAATCTTGGCAGAATTTGGTGTTGTTAATGTTCTGGGTTTGGACCCTTTTAATACATGTGTAGTGGTATTTTATTGTTGTTTTAATTCACGCTGCCCTGATGACATGATGTGGAGCATTTTTTATGTATGTATTTGCTCTCTGTATATCTCTTCGGCAAGATACTTGTCCAGATCTTTTACTCACACTTTAGTTGGGTTGCTGTTCTCTTATTGTTGAGTTTTATAAGTTCTTTGTGTATTTTGGATAATAATACTTTATCAGATGTATCCTTTGCAAATCTTTTCTCCTAGTTTGTGACTTGTGTTTTCTTTGACAGTGCCTTTTAATTTGAATAAAGCTCTCCTTACCGATTCTTTCCTTCATAGACAGTGCTGTTGACATTGTATATATATAGTCATTGCCAAACCCAAGATCATCTAGAATTTCTCCTATGGTAGCTTCTAAAAATTTTATAATTTTGTATATCTTACATTTAGTTATTGGATCTATGTTTAGTTAATTTTTGTGAAGGGTGTAAGATATGCTCAGGTTTTTTTGTTTTGTTTTGTTTTGTTTGTGTGTTTGTTTTCTTTTAGTTTTCTTTTTTTTTGTCTTTTGCATGTAGATCTTCCAGCACCATTTGGTGAAAATTCTCTTTTCTCCATTGTATTGCTTTTGCTTCTTTGTCAAAATTAATTGACTATATACATGTGAGTCTATATCTGGGCTCTCTATTCTGTTCCATTGATCTATTTGTATATTCTTTCACTAATATCACATTGTCTTGATTACTGTACTTTGATGGAAAGTCTTGAAATTTGTTCTTCAACTTTGTTCTTTTTCTTCAATAACACGTTGGCTATTCTGTGTCTTTGGCCTCTCTCTATAAACTTTACAATTAGTTTCTTGATATACATAAAATAACTTGCTGGTAATTTGTTAGTGATTTTATTGAATCTATGGATGAGGTTGTGAAAAACTGACAGTTTAACAATATTGAGTCTTCCTAATCATGAATGTAGAACACCTCCATATGTTTAGTTCTTTGATTTCTTTCAACAGAGTTTTGCAGCTTCCCTTGTATACATCTTGTATTGTATTAGGTTAATACATAAATATTTTATTTTGGGGGTTGCTAATGTAAAAGAAATTGTGTTTTTAATTTCAAATTACTCTTGTTCATTGCTGAAATACAGAAAAGCAAGTGACTTTTGTATTAATCAAGTATATTAATCTTATGTTCTACAAACTTGTAATCACTTACTATTTTGAGTAGTTTTTGTAAATTTTTAAAAACGGTGCCATTGTGAGGAAAAGCAGTTTTATTTATTCTTTTCCAAATTGTATGCCTTTTATTTCCTTTTGTTGTCTTACCACATTAGTTTGGATATAATTTTTATTGGATTACAGTCATTATGTATTTTGCTTTGTTTTGTGACTGTTGTTTCATATTTCTGAAAATATTCTTGAGATGTCTTTTGTAATGTGGTAAAGTTACTTGGAAATAACTTCTAGGGTGTGTGTGTGTGTTTGTGTGTGTGTGTGTGTGTGTTAGGGTGGAGATGGCTTTATGTTTTGTTAAATAAAACTAGATCAGTATTTAATCTTGGGTAAATTTTCCCTATTATTTGCTATTCTCCTTGATGCCCTGTCAATTATGAGGTTTTCCACACAAGAATTTGGGAGGAGCCCTCTGTGTACCCTCCACACTGTTCCCTCTAACGCAGAATTTCTCAGCCTCAGCATAATCGTGATTTTAAACTGGACAGTTCATTCTTGCCAGAGACTCTCCTGGGATTTATAGGATGTTCAGCAACATCCCTGGACCCTATCTACTTGATGTTAGTAGCAACCTCACCCTAAGTTATGACAAGCAAAAATATCACAAGATATTGCCAAATATACCCTGAGAGACAAACCTGGCTGCAGTTGAAAATTGCTACTCTTAATATTTGTGAGCATTCCTTTTTTTGATCTCAGGAAGATTTCTTGCATTCCTGGGCTGATCACTGAATACCTGAAGAAGGTACTTCAAAGATGTCTGGAGTTCTTTCTGTGCAGCTGTATCCTCTGTGTTTCTCTGCCTGTAAATTCTAACCATGTCACTTTTTTCCCCAATTTCCTGCTCTTTCTCCTCAATGTAGAGAGTCTGTTGGGCTCTTTACTTGGTGACTTCTCCATCTGGTGCAGCCTAGAACGTTTCTCTAATCAGCACACTTGGCAATTTATAGGACTTCATTCATTTATTATTTATCTTTAGGGATCATTGGATTTCTTTTGTTTGATATCCAATCATTCATGTATTTTCTTTTTTGGATTATTAGTTATTTTAGTCAAGAGAGTAAATCTGATTCCTGTTACATAATCCTGACCAGGAAGAGTAGTGTCTTATGTTTGCAAATATATAAATATTATACTATTATATTATTCACATATTCACAGTGCTCTGGCATGTTTAAATTAAGCTAATTTTATTTTAAATTAATTTAATTTAAGTTAATTAATTTAATTTAATTATTTAAGTTAAATTAATTTTAGTTTTAAAATTTATCCCCTCTTAATTCTCTATACTTAGAAAAAAAGATTATCCCAATAAAATTTGTCCTTATGTTGGGAATGCCTATTTTGTCACAATTTTTATTTAAGAATTATAGATCTAACAGTTCCCCTTATCCTAAAATAAAATCCAGAACTGACTCACCAGATTCTACTTGCAAAAGTAACTATGACTTTTGACATGAATTATTATATTCTTATCAATAGGATGGTAAAGAATAAATACAAATCAAAGACTAAAAGTGACTTTATATTAACCTTTAACAACTAACCAGAATTGGAATCCTTAAAAATATAATTAGCAGAACGTAAACAATGAGTGCCATTAATATATTTTATTATATTTTCTTCTATAATTGAAAGGTAAGAAAAATATATGCAAACATTTTTGCAGTATTTTCTAATACTGCAATAATTTGAACTTGATACTATCAAATTATTCATCTTTTGCTCCTGCCCGTTTACTTTTGGTAGTTCTCAGACTCCACCCTACCCAGCTTACATTGGCATTCCCAGATAATTGTTCAAGTTTCAAACATACTTCAATTTACTCTCCTTTTATTGGAACTCAGGACCTACCTTGCCTAAGAAAAAACTACCACTAATGCAAAAAAAAAAAAAAAAAAAAGTGTTTATTTGTAAATAGGAGCTAATTATCTTTTGCTCTATTTATCACCCTAATATATGCATTTTAATTCAACATGATTCATTGATATCTACTATGCTACCATCATAAATTTGTATGCTGGAGTATAACTTTAGTTAATTTCCTCATGCAAAACATAGTGATAATGTTAAGTAATTTAGATAGGATTTAGGGGCAAGAGGAGGATTTTTACATCTTTGCTGTCATTTCATATATTTTATTCCGCTTACCATAGGCCAATCAAATTTTGAAAATAAACCTTATTAAGTAAGGAATATCCATAGAGTAGATACATGGTATTTGCTTTCTTTTGTCTTTTAAGGAGACATTTCAACCCAAAATTTTCTTGATGTTCCTTGGGATGATAGAGTAATTTTCATAATGGACTAAGATCTGTTAGAAATGGCAAAACATAAAATTGTCCTTTATACGAACAAACTGAGTACACATTGCACCTACATACAATCTGTCACCATAGCATAGCATTTTGCACAGAATAGGATGTGCAGCTGTGTTTTCATAACACAATACAGTTCCATCATCCCACACAATGTTTGGATACTCTTCCAGAGGGCCTGAAATATGCCTCTAGATAAACCACTGGCAATCTCTAAAATTCTGCCTTTCCCCACCATCCCCAACTAATTATTTTTGCCTATTTAATTACTTTCTTTATTATTGAAGTTCTACTTCCTTTCTAATTCTTATTATTTTAATTAAAGTTACTAAATAGTGTTTTAAAACATGTATGTTTTACATTTTATAACAATTTTCTTGTTTGATGTTCTTGGATTAAATTCACTTTTTAAATAGAAAAGTTTAATTACATCTCAGAGAAAAGTTCTTTCGCCTAGAGTTTGTATGACTTTGAGTTCAACCTTTGCTGAATATTTATATTCTCACGTATAACCTAGTCCAGACCATCTACTTCACAGAAACACTATTAATGTGTTTTGAAAATTTATCTTACATCTTCAGTCTGTTGTATGCTGGCCCAAACCAATTTTGACATTCACAATTACTAGCTTTTTGTTTGTTTAATAAATATGATTAGCTTCCAATAAAGTTAGGTGAAAGCTATCAAGTTTTTTATTTCTTACAATGCTGCTACCAGATAGTAAATAAGATAAATACAAATTTCAGAATACTGCCACTCATGCAAATATTTATTAGGAAACAGTGATGAAAACAGTCATATAACTTTTCTTACAAGTTCAATAGAGTCCAATTTATTATCATTTTTGGCATTCTGATGAGAATCTTGCATCTCTAGGCATAAATGACAATCTTCTAGCAGCAGAACTCAGCTGTTCATCTGGTTCAAATGTAGTTACATAATTCTTCACTACATGTCTGAATGATGCAAAAGTCGTGGGCCTAGGATGCTACTCTGAAAGGTACAACTTGCTCACCAAATCAAGATACTTTGGATAACATCCATCATGAATGAAAAATCATTTCTAACATCTCCTGTATTAGTCAAACTCACAAGAACTAAAGATCATGGAAGACATTTGAGTGAAATCTGGCATTTGGCTACATCTGGCTAACCTAACCAATCATCTCTGAAGTGTGTATTCCTAATTAAGGTTATTCAAATTAAGCAACAGCCATTAAAATAGAGATAAAAGTTAATTATACACACACACACACACACACACACACACCCAACTGAGGCTTTTTAACGTAAGTTACAGCTGTATGACAAAGACTACATGCATAAAATCCATGCTATAAATATATTCCAGATCCACCTCTCTAAAACAAAACTTTGTTTTTCTTTTTCACCTACTCACTTCCTGCTCAAAAAAGTTCAGTTCTAATCTATGATCTACAGAGTTAACGCCAAACACCTCAGCCTGACAGTGATGGGTATCCAAGATCTGATACCATCTACCTCACAAACCTTAACTTTCACCACTTCTCTAATGATCTCTCTCACTGATGTTCTTTCCAGTTTTATTTTTCTCTCACTGTTAAAAGTTTTTTCTTCTTCTTCTCCATTAGTAAACTCATGACCCAGCGTTTCCACTGCTGTCTTCTTCACATTTTCCTGTGGCTAACTAATATGCTTATCGGACTTCAGCAACCACCATGTGCTGAGTCTAAAAAGGTAGTGAGGGGAAGAAGAAAAGCAGGGGAAGTAGCAGGGGCATTCAGGATGAGAAGGAACAGTGTTCTGATGGACAGAAATCTTCAAACTCAATCCCAGTGGTCGAATTTAGAATCTCTTAAAAATTCAAGGTTTACATTTTTTGCAAAAATGACAATTTGAAGAAAGATCAAAGGCCAAAGAAGACAAGGGACATTTGGCTGGGTGTGGTGCCTCATGCGTGTAATCCCAGTATTTTGGGAGGCTGAGGCAGGGGGACCATTTGAGGCTAGGAGTTGGAGACCACCTTGAGTGACCTAATGAGACCCCACTAATCTCTACCAAAGAGAAAGAAAGAAAGAAAGAAAATATGGCCAGAATTGTGGAACACATCTGCAGTCCTACCTATTCTGGAAGCTCAGCCAGGAAGATCACTTGAACCCAGGAGTTCAACGTTACAGTGAACAATGATCGCATCACTGCATTATAGACCAGGTGACAGAGCAAGACCTTGTCTCTAAACTATTTTTTTTAAAGAAAAGAGACGTTTAGGAGAGGTCTTCAAATATTGAGACAGAGTATTCACTTTCTCTCCAAAAGTGTTGAAATTCCATGATCGCAAAATTATTTTCCCTTTTATGTGGAAACAGAAGTTACTAACATTATAAATAAGTAACATAGATAAGTAAGATATTTCAAAGTTAATTGCAAACTTTTCCATGGGACATTTACATGTTTTTCATGAGACAGAATAAATGACAATTGCAATTTAATATTTATAATTTATTTGTATAGAAATCAAGGTGGCCTGGCCACTGGGTTTTCACCATTAGATTAAAGACAAATAGTCACAAATGATGTAAAATGAGAACTTACATAGAGGTGAGTTAATGGATTGAGAGGTAGGTGGAGGCCTAAACATTTCCTCAGAAAAATGGAAGAGGTTTAGAATATACTTTCCCATGTGTTGCACCTTTGTTTTGTCCCTTTTTGCCTTTTGTCTGATCGTTATCATCAAGCAAATAACTGTTGCTCAGAGCACAGAACCAACTGGCAAAACTGAAATTTCCCTTCGTCAGGCAGAGAACGGAAGGTTGTATAGATAATACTGGGATATAGTCTGAGTATGCACATGGAATAAGTGATACCCTATTATCGATTTCTTTTTTCCTGTTGTTACTCTGAAGTGTTTTGTTCATTAGTTGAACAAATGATTCAACTTTGATTAGTTGAATCAAAGTATTGATTTCACGGAGAGATGTGTCTGGATTTTGGCAGATTTTAAGCAGGGCACTTTAAAAAGAATTAAAAATACTAATTGTTTAGAAGTGAACTTAATTTTCCCAGAGTCTGTCTAAATGGGAGAGAGATCAAGAGATATATCAAGTCTGGCAAACACAGCAAAACTCTGTTTCTACTAAAAAAAAAAAAAAAAAAAAATTAGCCGGGCGTGGTGGCAGGCACCTGTAATCCCAGCTACTCTGGGGGCTGAGGCAGAAGAATGGCATGAACCTAGGAGGCAGAGGTTGCTGTAAGCTGAGATCATGCACTTCACTGCAGCCTGGGAGACAGAATGGGACTCCGTCTCAAATAAATAAATAAATAAATATTAAAAAATAAAAAGAAAACAACAACAACAAAACACACACACACATACACACACACACACACAGAAGAAAGAAAAGAAAAGCAAGCTTGGAGCAAGCAACCAGTGATCACTTTTGGCACCTATGTACCCTACAAGCTCCAGGCGGATAGCTTCCAAGGGGAGATTCTATACATTGACTCATTCTTAAATGAGGAAGGAAAATAATTTCCAGTCTAATCTTTACTCTGTATTTAGGGCTTCTTTAAGGGCCTACCACCTGTGTCCTATTACAAACTCTCTTCTTCTCTACATTCTGAGAATCCCCTGACACCATCCACTCCTGTCTTTTAACTTGTATACTCACTAAACTCACCTTTTCCCACACCCCTTCCTCCATGCCCATATGCATATGATGTGTGTATGTCATCTCCAGAGAGGAGATGCTAGAGCCTTATTCTTATGTTTCTTCCTTTCCTTGCCTGGGTGGGAGGGAAATTGAAGGATCATGATATCCAAACCTATGTAACAAATTCAGACCTTTATCCTAAGCACCTTTCCCACATATCTACTCAAGCTGCACATTTCCACCTGACTTTGTTAATCCTATAAATATTCTAGTACTCAGGTAATTGTAACCCATTAAGGTGTGATTCCTGACCTCATGAGGATTACATCCCAGGTAACATTTATTGACTATATTATCCTAATTTGATCTTCACAACACTTTCTTTTTCTCCTTCACTTATGAATAACTGAGTTAAAGGAACTTTCTCAAGGTCATATTGTTTGAAAGAAGGGAAGGTGGTGTGATTCACAAGCAAGTAAAACTTTATGTATCCAAAATTAAACTCTTGGTCACTTTTCCCCTCCCTTCCATTAAAAAATGAAAGAGAAGGAGAGAGAAAGGCCCACCCATCTTCATATAGTCTCAGTTTCTACTGTTGACTACCCCATTTTGTAAGCAAGAAATCTTTAGTTATCTTTGATTTCTCTTTGGTCTTCATTATCTGCACCCACTTAGTCAACAACTATAGTCAGTTTTACAACCTAAATATGTTTCAGTTTCATCAGAATGCTACTGCCTTACTTCAGACCCTCATTATTTCTTTAGTAAAATATCATCCTAACTGATCTAACTTCCAGTGATTTCATACCCTCCCATGTATTTTCCACATTGTCACCAAATTTATTGCTCAAAAGTCCAAATGTAATCACTCCTCTCTCATGTTATTACCATCCACGTCTCTCAGTTACCTTCAGTGAAAAACTTCATCTCTGTGCCTCCCCCATAAGGAACTCCTGTTATAGCTATAGCGCTATCTGTGATTTGCTGAATCTGAGTGTGACCCAATTGTAAACTGGCAAAACTTCTTTGGAAAATAACTTAATGTTTTCTTATAAAGTTGAACATGTACTTACCATATGAACTAGCAATTCCACTCGCAGGTATTATCTTAAGGGAAAAAATACATGTTGGTCCAAGGTGTCATATCAACTTTCTTTACAATAGCCAAAAACTGGAAACAGCATTGATAAACCATTAAAAGATAAACAAATTTATTTACATATAATAACGTTCTGGAGCTATCTTATTATCACCCTCCAGAGCCTATTGTTAAATTTTCAAAAATTTTGCCAGTCGGTTATATCATGTTGGTAGTTTGTATCTGGCAATGGTAGGAAGAGTTACACCATGCAAACTGACAAATTACACATCAAGGCTCCTCACTTCCCCCGCCACCAGAAAGCTGGTTTTAAAGCACTTATCACATCACTGGTTATATTTGTAATTTTGAATTCTTGCTTGAAATAAACTGAAACAAACTACAAATAAATACAACAACATAGATAAATCTCAAAGACATTATGCTGAGCAAAAGAGGCCAGGCAAGAAAGATTACAACACATATAATTTTATTTACTAGGTTGGTGCAAAAGTTATTGCAGTCTTTGTCACTATTTTTAATGAAAAACCGCAATTACTTTTGCACCAACCTAGTATTTGCAATTCTTCAGGCAAAAACAATCTGCACTGACAAAAGACATAACAGTAGTTTCCTGGATCCAGGACTTTCGTAGTGGCGGGAGGCTGACTGCTTAAGGATATAGGGTAACTTTTTTGAGGTGGTGATGAAATGTTCTATGTCTTAACTCTGGTAGTAGTTTCAGGGACACATTTGTCAAAACTTGTCAAACTGTGCTTTCAAAACGGTTGCATTTTATTGAATGCAGGTTGTACCTTAATAAAATTGATTTGTATTTTTAAATTATATATGAATAATACCTGTATAGATATAACTTAATACATTGAGAACTAACTGAGTCATCTTATTTCTAGCATTGTAATCTCTGTGTGAAGCATTTATACTTTAATAGGAAAGATTCACAAAATTAATCTTATTTCAAGTGTTTTTATTTAAAATTTTGTCACATTTCTAAGTGATAACTCTGCTTAATAGTTTTCCTCTGATACTTAAAATTGCTTTTCTTAAGTTTCTTCAAGTTAAATTCTTTTAGAAGGTGTGCTTAAGCAATTTTCTGGTTGGAGGTAGTATTAATTCCTAAAATCTATAATAACCAAATTCAGTAAGAAATACATGACTAGTATAGTTAATAATGCTTTAGCAAAAATGTAACTACTAATAAATGACTTTCCCCCAAAAAAATCACTAGTTGTTTTGTCCTGACTTTTATGCAAATAAAATATTGCAATGCATTATAAATATTTTGGAAATATTATTGATGCTCATAAAGACTTTTAAGGTCATAAAAATAGAATATTTTAAACGGAAGGACAAGTTACTACAGTTTTAATTTCTCTTGAAACTGTACAAACCTGATTTCTGTACATATTTCAAATTTAGCCTTACATGATTTATTTTACCTTTAACATGTAAGAAGTCCTGGCACTTCTCTTGAAACATACTTATATTTATCTTAGTCTACTATACAAAAGAAATTGCTCTCCTGAAGTATATGTTAAAGGTAATTTAGTCATGAAGTATTCCGCATTTGTAGTGGTGATGTCTATTAGAACTTCTAATTAAACACAGAGATGAAACGTGTTTTTATCCATACATCAAAATTTTTCATTCATGTTCATTCTTTGCTTATGAATAATTCTATTTATCTTTCAACCTGGAAATTGAATCTCTTGGGAACTACACATTGTTTTGGAGAGATGTGTGCTAAACTTTAATTGATAAGGAGAAAAGTATGTCATCTGTTTTCTATGAGATCTGATATAAAATTTTCCATTATGCTTTCTCTCTGTATTTTCCAAGTATATGTCCAATCTTAGAAGTAATGAGATTCATTTTAACATCAGACTATTTCAGGCATGACTATAGCAGACACTGTTGGTGTCCTGTGCCAGGTCTTCATATTTCCACCTCCGAGTCCTGCTGCAGTTATAATCTGAGCTCTTCTCACCCTATGTCTCAGGTCTTTAGGCGGCAGAGTCAACCTCTCTGAGTCCAGATGCAGTTGGGGCCTACAGGGGCCCTTGGAGTGTTAAAGAAAGGGAGGCGTGTAGTGACTTCAAACAGCAGGAATCTGGAGCTGGTGGTGGGTAAAAGCCCCAGGCTCCAATCCTTCAGGAGAAAGTTTTGTGTACATACAGCAGGACTTATCAAAGAGTCTTAAGTGGAATTCAGTCCCAGTTGCCCACATTGATGACAAGCTCAAAAATTCCCTCTTTACTGTCTTTATCTTTCCTTGTCTCATTCTCCTCATTCTCTCACTGTAGCTCCCTGAGATCACCTCCCAAATAAAATACCTGTACCCAAGTCCTTAGCTCAGGTTCTGCTTTCAAGTTAACTTAAGCCAGGACAGCTTTTTCAGTATAATTATTTTTTAAGTTGGAAGTAACCTTTCTTGACTATATGTGATTATTGTTAAATTTAGAGTTGTAGTTCTCAGCTCTAAGATGAATATTTTGAAATACACAGTGGAAATGGGAATATTGATTTGAATTCTTGCTCAAGTTCTAATTATGTGACCTTAAGAATATCATTTTCTTTCTGTGATCCACAAGTTCACTCTTTGTGGAGTGTGATGATAATAACTATTATAGAATTCTGTTAAAGTGAAATTAGCTAATTTGTGGGAAATCTTTTTAAGTACAAAGAAAGGACTGTATAAATGCAAGCCCATTTTAAATACTACCTGCTATAGTTTGAACATTTTCCTCCTCCAAAACACATATTGAAATTTAACCTCCAATGCAATTGTGTTAGGAAGTGGAGTGTAATCGGAAATGTCTAGGTCCTGAAGGGTCCACCCTCATGAATGAATCGATGCCTCTATAAAAATAACTTCCAGGAATGGGTTCTTTCTTCTGCCCTTCTGCCTTGTGAAGGTGAGTGTTCCTTCCCTCTGGAGGCTGCAGCACTCAAGGCACCGTCTTGAAAGCAGACAGTAGCCCTCACCAGATAACAGACACAAGTACCTTGGTTTTGGCTTCCAAGCCTCAAGAACTCTGAGAAATAAATTTCTGTCCTTCACGAATTACAGTATGCGATACTCTGTTATAGCAGAATAAAATGAAATAAGATGCTACCTGACACAAAAATTTTTCTAAAATATTGCTCTTTAAAATTTAGTAGTTATTGATATTTACCTTTTGATTTTACAGATGTACATGTTTATCTTGTAAACTTTTACAATTTTATTCACCATAGATAGGTATCAATCATGTGCACAACCCATTGTGTGAATTGCTGGAGTAGCATACTGTAGGTATGTATTAGCTCAATAATCAAAAAGTTTAGAAATGACTTCAAACCTAGAAGAATACAGAATTCATTCAGTTAATCTCGTTTTCGCTCTCTCTCGCTCTCTCTCTCTCTCTCTCTCCTCTTCCCTCTGTCTCTTTTCTTCTCCCAGATATTTCATCTATTGTTATTGAATTCATTCTTAGGTTTTCATGGAAGAAGGGCCCTCTCTAGCTACTGTGTTTTATTATCCCAACTTGGCAAATGAGGACAGGCTATATTTTGCTTAACAGTTTCAGAAAAATTCCAGGTATCACTCTAATTGAATATGTTGTGATAATTGGAAATGTTGTACATCCTTGATCCAATTATTGTAGAAGATAGAGTCCTCTGGTCTGCCAAGCCTGACAGTTATCTCTCCTCCCTTATTCCTTCTCAGTAAAACAGAAAAATATATCTACACATTTATTTACTACAGCTCTTTCTTCTAAACAATGGGACCAGGTACCTTCATCGGGCATTTTTTTTTTTTTTCCCTGGCAGAAGTGATGAGCCCAAGTATTCACATTTGGGAGTGCACCATCCCAGTGGTAATTTTCTTTGTATAATGAAGGTATGAAGAATTTATGAGGGATAGTTTCAAAGAGTAAGCAGTAGTTATCAAAGCTGTGCACAGATTAGAGACAAATTTTGAAGAATTCTAAGGAGGATATCAAATTATTGTTTGTAGTATGCCTTTCTCCATGGAATGATCAGGTAATTCTACATTGGAGGACCTCTTGGTACATCTTAAGAGCGACCACATTGCAACCTAGAATGGTACAGGGACATAGAGACTGAAGGATTTATAGATAGTATGTATACAGAGAGACTATACATAAATTCATTCTGACAACTGGTATTTGGTAAGCTAAATTTTTGGTATTAATAGCACCATCTTACCTTTAAAAACTAGTTTATCATTCATTGTTCGGACACTCTGCTCTGCTTGGAAGTATTCTAGATTCATAGTGAAGACATTGGTGATGAGATGTTCCAATTTACCCCATTGCTAGGCTTTCTTTCCCAGTCATGAGTAATGAGAAGCAGAATATAGTCCAAGCATAAATTTATTTATTTATTCTCATATCCTAATAATGTATAGTGGAATAAACAATGATTTTTGTTATTTTGGTATATTCTCTTCCTAGGCATGCAGTAAGTTGAGTTTTGTGTGCCCATGAATTTGATATTTCCTTGCTACTCATGTGTGTAGTAGAGATTGAGTTTTGGCCAATGGAATGTTGATAGCAATAATGTGTGCTATTACCTATTATGGATTCTTTTTTTAAATCTGCATAACTCTCCAGGTCTCACTTTTTCTACTGTGGTAATCCTGGAGAACATGTATTACAGATGATGTAACTGCAGGATGAAAGAGGGCTGCTGGACCCATTTTGGTGACTGCACTTATTTGTTATGACTCTGAATATCTAGGATTTTTCTGTTGCAACAGTTAGGGCTGCTTACTCTAAAAAAATGCATTATGCCATTAACCTAATCGCTGTATACTTACGACTAAAAATAAATAAAATTCAGCATGATGGTAGATTTCAGGATTTTGTCATTGCTTTTTGTTATCAATTTGCCTTTAAATACCTTAATGGGGTCAAAACTAATCTACCTTTATCATGAAAGTTGCTTGATTCTTCCAAAATTTCTGTTTCTATACATGCTCCTCTAGCTCTATTTATTTATGTATATCTCCAGGCCTTAAAAAAATATTGGGTCCATTTTTAATTTATCATAAAATACTTTGCTACATCACAAATTTATCAATTTTTTTCTAAATTAATTTCTTTCTCAAAATGACACCAAGTGCCCTGGTTACTATATTCAACTTTTGCATGCCTAACAGGTCCTCATTCATTCCATTAATGTGGAGATTAGTTAAGGAACTGATCTTACACTCCTTTCAATTCGTCAATGTTGCTGTAATTTTAATTCAAATGTAAGTTAAATTCAGTCCAAGCAAATATCAATAACTTAATTTTAGAATATATTTTTATTAGTATTATTTTAAAATACTCTTCTTCATTGAATAGAAACCATACTACTTCTTACTCTGGTCTAAGAGTTGGTAGTGCTGTTATTTCAGTTGCCTTAGCCCGTAAGAATGAATATTGGCACCTCTTGAATTTATAATTTAATATTTCTCTCTTATATTCTCAGCTTTGTATTGTACTTAT
This sequence comes from Theropithecus gelada, assembly GCF_003255815.1. Lineage (NCBI taxonomy): Eukaryota > Metazoa > Chordata > Mammalia > Primates > Cercopithecidae > Theropithecus > Theropithecus gelada. The sequence goes on from NC_037672.1 coordinate 44,972,640, forward strand.
GACTCTGCTTTGTTCTTGCATTATACATCTCTCTTTCTCAATTATTCAGCATTCTGTGTAATGCTTTTTAATCTTCTTATCTCATCTAGATTTTCTTCCCTCTGTATCTACTTTTTTAAGAAAATATTTTATTACCATAATTTATTTTTTCATCCTCTATATAACTCCATGAAAGGATGTTGTATCTAAGTGATATTTTATTTCTCAGTTATTTCAGTGACATCTAATTATTTTGCCTTATGTTCTTTCTATAAGAATCTTTATGGGTTCCATGTAGATTTAATATTGTCTCTTATGTCACTTTTCCTAAAGGAGGCATTTCATTGTATATTATCTTGTTTCAAACTCCAACTGTTCCAAGTGTATAAGTGTTGCTTCACAGCTTCCATTGTAATAATCTCTGGTGCAGATATGTTTAAAAGTACTTTTCTGTTCTTCATAGTTCCTAGCAGAATGTGTAGTTTCTAGTAAGTTCTTCACCATCTACTAAATCAAATGGAATTAGATTAAATTCACATGTATATGTGACTATAATAATTATCGAAAATGATATAGACGTCAAAATCTTTCATATACTCTAATAGTCTTTAAAAATAAAAAAGAAAAAATATAATGCACAGTTCATTCTAGCGAAAAGGGCACTTGAATTGGAAGATTCTTAGCCAGTAGCATTTCCAGTGTCGCAAAATGTTATGGCTCCCTGAAGAGCATCGGTGTAGTAAGTAAGCTCTTAGCTTCTGAAGTCGAACCCTCTGGATTCAAAGCCTTGCTCCAAACTTACTGATGTGAGTGTTATGCAAGGTAAATAAACTCCTGTGACTCAGATTTTTATTTTTCGGTTATTTTCTTTTTCATCTTTAAAATAGCCATAATTAGTTCACAGGTTCTTATGAGCATTAAGTGTCAGTACCTGTGGTTAGTAGTCAGCAGCATATCAGTGTTAACTATAATTTTAAATCTGTTTTGGTTATATATCTTGCAACTCGTCACTCATGAGCATAAGTACAAAATTAAATTTGCTGAGGATCTCATATTCCCTGAGTAAGTACCTGAGTTGTTGCCTGTCAGGCTACTGTCTACAGAAACCTCATGCAGTGACCTCTGAGAGGTTCAGGTTGAATTTGGTTTAACAAAACCTGAAAGAATTTTCTGAAATTTGGGCTTTAGAACACCACTAAGAGAACTGTTTGGGAGTAAAGTAAGTAGACAGAAACTTTGGTTAAATCACATACAATCTTATACAATGGGTAACTAAACACAGAATTAAACAGACCATCAAGTATGGTGTTATTTAAAAACAAAGTTTCCTATCTAAGGATATCATAGTCCTTTCCTGCTGCTATAACCAAATACCACAGACTGGGCAATTTACAACAAACAAAAGTTTATTTCTCATTTTTTCTGGCAGCTAGAGAGCCGAAGATCAAGGCACTGGCAAATCTGGTGTCTGGTAAGTGCTTGCTCTCTTCTTCTAATATGGTGCTTTGTTGCTGTGTCTTGTGGAGGTGACAGACGTTATGTATTCACTTAGAAAAAGGCAGGAACTTACTCCCTCAAGCCATTTTACAGAGGCACAGATCCTATTGGTGGCGCCCTCATGGCCTAATCACTTCTAAAAGCTTCCACTTCATAATAATGTTGTATTGGAGACTAAGCTTTCACATGAATTTTAGAGGGACCCAAACATTCAAACCATAAGATGGGCATCAGTCATTGGTGGTTAGAGTACTTTCAGCTAACTTTAAGAATAACTACTTAAAGATATTCCCAAGTGGGAATAATTTTATATATATACACATATATAATATGTTATAATTATATTTTATATATTATATATTGTAATTATATATGTATACCTTTCTTGTTGCCTTATCTTCTGCTGGTTTGTCGTACTATTCATGTCTTTCTGAGCTCCTGCTGTGATGATCATGTAGGGTGCAACACTAACCCTCTCACACTGGAGTGTTTTTACTAAAGTAGTCAAGTTCCAAATGGCTGTCACCGTTACTCCAGCTGCTTCTCCTGGCAGCATGCTGAAATACTGGTAAACCGGGAGGCTGATATGAGGCAGTTATCAATATCCATGGTATAAATATTGCTGCCAAGCCCAATTTAAAGCTACCAATAGTTTAACAATCAGCTCATAAAATACCTGAACATTTGAAAATGGGCTTGTGGGCACCAGAAGGAGCTGCCCCAAATGAGTGCTGATATTTCCTTTCTTATATACATTCTTGACTTTCAAAATTTCATAAATGTGAATAAGCATCATGTTTTGTCTATATCAGCCTCAACTTCTGCAATTCTTGAGGGACCAAGAAGGAATTTGTGATTCAAAACAAATTCTGAGCAAAGTGATATGAGAAGTTTATTCTTCTGACTTTTTCCTGTCTCTATCCACTAAAAAAGTCCATACCATAATTATATAGAGCAAGATCAAAGTGGCAAAGCGTTCTTGAGGGTTTTGCAACTAAAAATTGGGGCATGGAATATGAGGGATGTCTAGTCTTTTTTTTTTTTTTTCTTTCTTTCCCTGTAGGCTACAAAAAGCACATGGAAAAATAATATATGTAGAGAAGTTTAGAATACTTTAATTCAATATGCCTGGCACAGCTTGGCCTTTCCTCTCCAATATGCCTGCAATTCTCCCTTAAGCAATCTGAGGAAAACTTTGAAACAATTAAACTATAATTCAATGCACTGCAGCTGTCTTACTAGACTTGCTCACCACCCTCTTTTAATGACTGCTTTCATTTTTCAATTCCCCTTACCCACTCATATTTTAGAAATTATTGCATTTGAATATTCTTAAGCTGGTAATAATAACAAAAAAGTCCCTGTTATTTTCTATTTATAACAATACAAAATTCTAAAAGCATGAATTCTATTACTACCTGATTACCCCATTTATGATGTGGAATTTTACATTCCTTTCCACCAGGACAGTAAGGGATGCCAACTGCCTTGTTCATTTAGCAAAACATGCACAAATGACATTTTACATGACATCTAGCAGTTGAAGAGGAGAGAAATTAGTGCTAAAGTCTGCAAGAAGAAATTGATACTATTCTTAGATTTCCCAGTAGCAGACTGATTCCTCATTTTCATGAGCTTCAAATATTATTTAGTGATTTTAGGGTTTGCCAATTCACTTGCTCTTCTTTTATCTGAGTCCCACAATTACTCCATTGACACATTACGCTTACTTGATTCAGAGCAAACAAGCTAAAAATCAGTCTGCTAACATAAGAGCTAAGGGAATAATGCACAGATAAAATCATGCTGTTTCTCTCTCTCTCTCTCTCTCTTTCCATATATACATACACACACACACACACACACACATACACACACAAAATGCCTTTCTCTAAATAACACAAGACACACGGAATACCTTCTTAGTCTTTGTGATAATCTGATTAAATTAATTAGGTAGGTATTGTTTTGTCAAGGAGGAAGTAGCATCTCAAGAGAGGTGGTAATTTTCTCAACTCTCTTTTAATGCTCTCCAGGCAGATAAATGATCTTTCTAGGACTTTTTTTGTGAGATTGGGTCAGGCCTGAGTAAAGAAATTGGACAGCATTGGAATGAGAAAAATTGAGAAACAATACATTGATAATGCTACTGTTTTGAAACATAGATTGAATGACAAAATTAATATGTTAAAATGCAAATAGTTTCAAAGACTCAATTTTGTTGAAAATTATTTATTGATAATTTCTGGAAATCAAAAAATAAGAACAAAAAGTTATATGACAAAACAAAACAAAACAAAGCAACTTAAAAACCTTTGGTGTGTCATAGAAAGCATCAAGGGAAATATTTCAGAAATTATAAGTAAATTTTATGCTTATGGTTTCTAACATTGATTAAGGATGACAAACATACAAAGTGACATGAAGATAATTACAAAACAATGTATCAGCAAATACACTGATTACATGAAGAGTAGCAGAATATGCCACCTCAAAATATGCTTCTTTCGCATGCAGACTATTTTGAGCTGAAGGAAACTGAGAAGAAAGAGATACAAGAAAAAGTTCCTGGCCTCTCCCTGTTTGCCTAAAGACAAGACATTCATGTTTTAGGTGTTTTCCCCTCCCATTTCTATCAGAAAGGACAAAAATTAATTGCTGGAGACAACTCCAAATCCTTACTAACCGAGAGATGGCACCAGAGGAATCTACATAAGAAACTTTACTAACTAGTCTTTATCTACCATTAGTTGTCCCATATACATTACCTTCTCACAATTTGCAAACCCTAGAAACTCAAAGTCCTTTCCTTTATCTTGTCACTTACCTACAGATTTATTGGTCTTTTGTTATGATGCTATATAAGTCCAAGTTCTAACCACCGCTTTGAGTTACTGATCACTGAATGCTCCTGTGTGTATACATGATGCACTCATTAATAAAATTCTACTTTCCTTTCATTCACCTGTCTTTTGTCAGTCTAATTTGCAAGACCATAGCCAATACACTTAAGAAGGTTAGAGGAAAAGCAATTTTTTTTCTTCCCTAATTAATAATACAAATATAATTGGCCAATATTACTTATGAACAACCTTCTGTTTTACGTGGTGCAGATAAACTCAGATCTTTCTAATTACAACAGCTTAACTCAATCCTGCAGGCTCCAGCTAGCATTATCCTATACATCAGCAATATATAATCATTAGATATGTGAAAGTTCTCTTCCACTCTTAGCAATGTGCAGATCAATTTTCAGGAGTCATTTTGACTGAGCAATTTGATTGCATCTTAAGAGATTCAAACTCCTCTGGAAAGATATGCTGATTTACTGGTTTTCAAATGGAAATGAAAATTCTAAGTGCTGGATCAGCAAAACCAAAGCACAGAAAGCTACTGACCTTCAGAACCCTCAAGAGATTCCATGTGAGGGTTGCTGGATCCCAAACTCAAAGAAAGAATTGGCTCCATATGCCTTAAACAAGCTCTGATGCTCTAAATTGAAAATCTTGTGACTGTGAATGACATATTCTCATTTTAGTCTATGCAAATAGTTCTTCCTGGAGCAAAATTTCCATTGGATTTTTGTGTTATAGAACTGTACAACACGGTAGCCCTGCTGGGCATCCTTTGCTGGCAATGCCTTTCCATGTTCTTTATCAGTTGCTTAAATTCTACCCCAACCTGAGATTTCTTCTCTTGCCACCATTGTGTCTCTTTCTCTAACATCTCAGAACATGTAATTCTAAATGCTATTTCAAGTTGCTAAAAGTCTTTTTACATGTTTTCATCTTCACCACTAAATTATTCCTTATGCAGGGAAACGTTGCCTTATAATTCAGGAATACTTAGCCTTTGGCTCAGTGTTTACTAACGATTTTAAAAACAATCTTGAAATATAGAAGATAAGCAACATTTATTTGTTTGACTGTCCATTAATGAATTAGAAGCAACCCAGGTCCTCAAGAATTTCATGCTATGTTGATGACTCCAAGCGATTCTGTGTTTTTTTTTTTTTTTTCTAATAGGTAATGCCCTATCTCTGTTTTTCTTTGAAAACATTCTGCTTAGTCTCAAAACTCAATTGAAATGTTATCCCTTTTATTGAGACAGTGCATTAACCTCTTTGATTTAAATACTCTCATGTAGCAATCTCTGTTGCATCATACATTTAGAGGAAGTGAAGGGTATGGGCCGAAGTGTATATCAACTTTCATTTTACAAAACTTTTCCTATCAATGTTGGCATTTTGCAACTAGTCCCAAGGTTTTAAAGGGGTAAAGCTTGGTCTCAGATTGAAAGTTTATTGAGACTCAACCAAAATTTCATTATGCAGTATTGTGTATGTATGTAGTACGTGTGTATACCCTACCAAAAAATACACACATATATATGTTTATATAAATAAATATGTTTTCCTTTATAGGATAATATATAAACATATATACATGCATATATACCCATACACATATATCCTGCAAAGGAAAACATATAAGTATATATAAAAGCATATATGTTTATACAAATACAAACACGCACACACAGCTTTTAATTTTATGACATCAGCTGCTGCATCATTATGGGGAAGGGCTAGCTGCTGTTCATGAGTGTGGGTCACCCAGGTGATGTAGATTTGAATTTCATCCCAACAAGCGGTATCTTGCCACAACTCCTTTACTTCAGTTTTGCTATTAACAGATGTTAATACAAAGTTACCATTTTTGTGCTCTTTTACGTCTTTTGTGTTTTGAATAAAATAATATATTCTATTTTTTAGTAATCATCTTTATTGTATATATTTATTGAATAGCTCCCTGCTAAACATTAGAGTTTGGAATTCATTGTATCTTTCATGAGGTGATCTAAATATAACCTTTTTCTTTCGTGAGATACTCTAAATATCTTTTGTGAGTCAATCTTTTGTGAGATAATATAAATATAACCACAAATAAGTCATCTCACATTGATATCTCCATTTTTCTTAAGGAAAAAAAATCAGACCTTATTGTTTTATTTCCAGGACTGCATTCTTACTACTCTTTACTTTCAAGTAGTTTGTTGAGTCAAAAAACAATTTTAAAATGCTTTCTATATAAAATGTCAAGGAACAGAATCATGTATGGGTCCCACAGAGCTTCCCAGCTCCTTCACAGGCCTAAACTCTGCAGAGTCACAAACGAAGAGAGAAAAGTCTGAACTCAGAGAACTCATTGAATAATTTAGGTATTATTAAACATCTTGAAGTCAAGTGCATATAAATCATAGAGAAAGTTTTCTAAAATTGGCTTTAGGAATAGCTCTGTTTTCCTGAATCTTTCCCCTCTCAGAAGCACCCGAAATACCTTCCTCTTTGTCTCCTGCATGCAGCCCTCCGTGGCAACCTGACTCCTTCTCCCTGTTAACTGTCTCTGCCCACTTGCTGTTCATGCATGTCCTGCCCCTCATACTGAACAATCTGTCCTGGGTATAGGCCCTAAATATATATTATGTGACCTTCCCCATGAGGCCTGACCACTATTCCAGCAACTTCCATTAAGGTGGCTACAGATTAATAAGGTACAAAGGATACTTTCAAATTTAAAAAATCATGATTGAGGTGTTGAGGAATTGGTAATAATGAGAAAAATGTCACTGAATAGTATAAGGAAAGTATTCTTTTGATAATTCCAAGGACTGGCTTTTATAAAACTGTCTTTCTAATTTTTACTTTCTTAAACTTCTACCAACTTTGTACTCTTTTTCAACATTACCACCAATTCCCTGGCATAGTTTTGAGGACAGTATAAAATAGTAATTTTTCCATGCTGAGGACAATACTGTTATGTTACTGTTTGTCGTATGGACTGAGGAGCTGAAATTGAAACCAGCCCTATTGTCCCATACAGCTAATGTTCCGGATTATTTTGAATAAATATAGAAATTGACCCTCCCCATCTCAAAATGTGGGAAAGTTACATTTGCCTTATTTGAGTTCCCTTCTCAGGAAACCAACTGATATTGTTTGGGTGTTTTTCCCTCTAAATCACATGTTGAATTGTAATCCCCAATGTTAGAGGTAGCAGCTGGTGGGAGGTGACTGGATCATAAGGATGGGTTTCTTCTGAATGGTTTAGTGCCACTCCCTTGGTGCTATCCTTGTGATAGTGAGTTCTCATGAGATCTGGTTGTTTAAACATGTGTGGCACCTCTATCCACTGCCCCACCTCCTGCTCTTGCCATATAATGTGCCTGCTTCCACTTTGCCTTCCATCATGAGTAAACGCTTCCTTTGGCCACCCCAGAAGTCAAGCAGATGCCAGCACCATGCTTCCTGTGCAGCCTGCACAACTCTGAGGCAATAAAACATCTTTTCTTATTAAATTACTCTGTCTCAGGTATTTTTTTTTATAGCAACGCAATAATGCAATAATGGCCTAATTCACCAACCATCAGGCCTCCAAGATAGTATCGTGAAACTGAAGCTTATCCGATCACCACACCTTGTTAAGGACATGCCAAACCCCTCACCCATCATGATTGCCTTAAATGCCCACCTGCTTTCTGTTGAAGGCTTCTTAAGCTTCAAAACTTCTTCCTCACCCCTTTCTAACTTCGTTTTCACACACATGGTGCTTCCCTGCTATTTAAACTCCCAATTTTAGATGGTAGAGGAGACAGATTTGAGACTGATCTTCTATCTCCTTGTCTATAGCACCCAAATAAAACCTTCTTCCCTGACGTGAATTTTTGTCTCAGTGATTTCCTTTCTGTGCAATAAGCAATGGGACCTAGAACAAACCCCTAGTGTTTTGGTAGCAAAATCATTGTTAATGTGATTTAGGGCATTACGTGCTGGGAATCAGAGGTAAGTGGTATGGGTACTATCCACTGATGGAATATATAAGAACTTTGCTGTGTGATTACAAAAAAAGGCAATCAATTCTATTTAGGCAGTAAAATAGAGTTGAGGTTGATTAAGTGTAGACAGCAATTGATAGGTGCCACAAATCCTTATAAATTTATCCATTAGAGTGACCATAAGTGGCCAAAGTTTCCTTGGTTAATTTGTTATTTAAAAAAAAAAACACTACAAAAACAATAGTTTTGATTTTAAAAATGATGACAATGTCAAGTAAAATAATTTTTAATAATTTTTTCTGAATTCATTCACCTGTCCCTTAATTCATTCATCTATTTATTCCTTCAGTCAGTCAGTCATATAGCAAACACATCTTTATGGTGATCCTTCTCTTTGCCAGAAGGTATATACGCATACGTGGCCCAGTCTACTGGGAGTCAGAGACCAAAGGAAAGACAAATACTAAATCAATAAGATAATAATTAATGTATAATTATATATTGTGATGAATACTATAAATGATAAGAACAGGGTTCTATAAAATAAACTGTGGATACCCAAATGAGTTTATAAAAGCAATATTATAGTCATGTGCCTATATAATGACATTTTGGTCAATAATGGACCACATATATGACAGTGGTCCCATAAGTTCAGAATATCCTATTTTTACTGTATTTTTTCTGTTTAAATATTTTTAGATACATAAATACTTACCTTGTATCACAACTGCTTGCAGTATTCAGTACAGTAACATGCTGTTAAGGTTCATAGCCTAAGAGCAATAGGTTGTAACATATGGGTATATCATATAGGTTTGTGTAAGTACACTCTATGATGTTCATGTAATAATAAAATCACAAGGCGTTTCTCAGAACATATCACCATTATTAAGTGACATATGACTGTATATAGTTTATAAAAAGCCTTTCCTCTGAAGTCTGCTTGGATTTTGCTTTCCATACTTCTTGGGCCTGATTAATTTGCTATAGCACTCACAGAACTCAAGGAAACACTTCACTTTTATTTATTATAAAGGATATTACAAAGGAATACAGATGAATAGTCAGATGGAAGAGATGTGCAGGGTAAGCATGGGGAAAGGGCCGTGAGGCTTCCATTCCTTTTCCAGCAGCACTATCTTGCAGGAATCTCCACATATTTAGCTATCCAGAATCTCCTGGAATTCAGTCCTTTTGGATTTTTACAGAAGTGCCATATGTAGGCATGACTGATTATATCAATGGTCATTGGTGATCGATTTAACCTTTAGTCTTTCTCCCCTTCCTGGTGTTTGGAGGGTGGGACTGAAAGCCCTAAACCTCTAATATTGCCTTGGTCTTTCTTATAAATGACCCACATCCTGAAATCACCCAGGGGCAGCCAGACACTTGTCATCTCATTAGCATACAAATGACACTTAACACTCCTGAGATTCCAAGGGTTTTAGGAGCTGTGTCAGAAAACCTGGGGGAAGACCAAGTATCTATATCTATATCTATATCTATATCATCTATCTATATATTTCACAGTATCACAGACAGCCTCTATAGCAAATTTATATACATTTTATGTTTATGTTTCCAGACATATTTTATATATTAATCTGTATTTATCCTGGCTTATCCCACATAAAATAAAAAAGGGGTTAAAATTTTTAGTGATACTTTCTTAATAATACAAAAATGTCACTTTTCATACATGGGCTAGCCAAGGATTCACAGGAAGTTTCAACAACAATTTTATTTCTAATTGTTACAAGTTAATATAAATCACTCCGAAAAACCCGATGTCTGAATACATTTTTTTTTTTTTTGGCATAAGAGTCTTTTCTTATAAACACTGGTAGAGAATAGGTGTTATGATTCCATTCTATATAACTTAAATTAATAATAGTTCTCCAAAAATTAATTGATCAAGTCATATCAAATTTCCATTATGAAAACTTGACTTAAGAGGGAAATGTGTTTACCTGAATGTGTGCAACAAACAAAGGAAAAACTACAAGAACCACCCATTCAGAAACTAACAATTAGGATGCTTTATGCAGTTACTCATGCAAGCTTTGAAATTCATTGTTAATAGGAATTTAATGTAAGGTGCTGGGCCACTGGAGTCATTTTTTGGAACCCTAACTTTTGCTCTGCTAAGAATCTTTGTATACTGATGGTCTCAAATTAGTTTTTCATATCATCCTCCATTCCCCACACCGGGTATAATTAAGGGGAGCCATTTGTTGCCTAATATGCTTATGCTTTCTTCTGGAACAATTCTCAATCTGCCAGATCCTCATGGTGAGGGAGATAGAGAAGCATGTTGATTTCTAGGCTGTCTGGGATAGATTATATACTGTAGCTTCATTTTGTAAAAAGTCTCTGAGTTCCCTGAGTGTCCTGAGCAAGAGACTGTGTTTTAAAAGGCCCAAATTACTGCTCCCTGGGAGTAATCCTCTATTATCTAACCAGAGAATTGGTTTGTGCAGTATTTATTTTTAGCATACCCTCAGCTTTTCATTATCCAAGAGACTGAGAATTTGTGTGAGTGTTTGTTTGTTTGTTTTGTTTGTTTTGCGTTGGGTTTTGAGTTTTATACACCCTAATCTTCTGTATCAGCAATAGTATGTTAGAGCCCCTGTGCAAAGGTAAATACTTTAAATAGGTCTGTGATCTTATTCATTTGTTTAGTTGAAAACAATTGCAAAACAAATTTAAGTTTGGCAAAGGCAATGTGCTTAATCTATTCAGAGAAAAATGAGGGGAAGATGTAAACATGTAATAAATGAGATATGGAACAACGGGGGTCATATTTTTGTATCCCTCACATCACCTGCTTAGTGTTTATCACTTAGTAGAATATGAATAAATGCTACAAAACAGTTAAATTGAACAATGCGGCCCTTAATTCTCCCTTTTCAAATCATATGGGCCATTTTCTTTCACTGGTAACAGAATTCAGTAAAATGTATTGACAACAGGGTTATTTGTCTTTTTTAAAACATCTGTATGAAATAAAAACACAATTATTACAAATATCAGATTCCATTACGATATTCTTCTCATTGAAACTAAAGTGAAAAAAACAAAGACAAAAATTGAAATTGAAACTGACCACGGATTTTTTTTTTTTTTTTTTACAGAACTTCACTCTGTCACCAGGTTGGAATGCAGTGGCACCATCTCGTCTCACTGCAACCTCCATCTCCCGAGTTCAAGTGATTCTCCTGCCTTAGCCTCCCGAGTAGCTGGGACTACAGGTACCCGCCACCACACCCAGATAATTTTTGTATTTTTAGTAGAGACGGGGTTTCACCATGTTGGCCAGGATGGTCTTGATCTCTTGACCTCGTGATCTGCCCGCCTCAGCCTCCCAAAGTGCTGCAATTACAATCATGAGCCACCATGCCTTATTGACCATGGGTTATTTTTGGTTCCTTCTTTCCTTTCTTCCTCCCTTCCTTTCTTTTTTCCTTTTTATTCAAAACCTATGTTGTTAATTTCTGTACCTACGAGAGATGCATTTTTATAGTCAAAAGAGTAGCTGAGATTTGTGTTGTAAAGAGCAAATGTCAGCAAATGTCAACAGTTCTGATCAGAGTGAAATAATTATTCATTAAAAATAAAGTCCCTTAAATCATGTTAGACTAAAATAAAACAGATCATTACCAGTCTTTCCTTTCTCACTTTGAATTGTAGGTGACAACACCCTCAGAATCTCTTCTCACCAAGTTCTTAATATAAAGTTTAACCATACTTATTGTCAAGCAGTGAGAATACAGCTGAGTAGAGAATTATGTCACATCCTGAAGACTTCCCTCTCTGACATATTACCATTTGTGGTGATAATTTCATTAGTTCATTTATTCATTTACTTTTTAAAAAAATCTTGAATGACCAGAGTGGTGAATAAGACAAATTCCCTCATTCATTTTTTGAAGCTATTAGAGAAAACATAGAAAAAAACAAATAAATACATGATGTCAGTTTGTGTTATATGCTATGCAAAAAAAAAAAAAAAAAAAAAAAAAAATGAAGTGGGTTATGGCTAACAGAGAATAAGATTAGTAGAGTCTTAATATGGCCATGATGATAATGAAAGCTTTTTCTTTTTCTTTCTTTCTTTTTTTTTTTTTTTTGAGACGTACTCTTGCTCTGTCATCCAGGCTGGAATGCAGTGGCCAGATCTTGGCTCACTGCAAGTTCTGCCTCCTGGGTTTATGCCATTCTCCTGCCTCAGCCTCCCGAGTAGCTGGGACTACAGGTGCCTGCCACCTCTCCTGGCTAGTTTTTTTGTATTTTTTAGTAGAGACGGGGTTTCACTGTGTTAGCTAGGATGCTCTCGATCTCCTGATCTCGTGATCCGCCCATCTCGGCCTCCCAAAGTGCTGGGATTACAGGCTTGAGCCACTGTGCCCAGCCAGAAAGCTTTATCTAAATAAGTGACTGTAATGGCTTTGTGACATGTCAACTTAGCTAGGTTATGATCCCCAGATATTTAAGCAAACAGTAATGTAGAAGCTCCTGTGAAGAAATTGTGCAGATGTAACTAAAGCCACTAATCAGTTGACTTTATGTAAAGATTACTATTCTGTATGAGCCAGACAGTGAGTCAGAAAGCTTTTAAATCAAAGTTGAGGCTTTTCTGAGAGACGGGAACATATCTGCCTGAAGGTAACAACTTCATGCCTATGGAGCTGTAGCACTCGTGATCTTCTTTTCCTGACTACCTGCCCTGCACACTTTGGAACTGATAAGGCAGCCTCCACAACTGCATGTCACGGGAAGTCAGGGACACCGAATGGAGGGACTGGCCAAAGCCATGGCAGAAGAACATAATTGTGAAGATTTCATGTACATTTATTAGTTCCCCATATTAGTACTTTTATAATTTCTTATGCCTGCCTTTACTGCAATCTTTGAACATAAATTGTGAAGATTTCATGGACACTTAGCACTTCCCCAATCAATACCCTTGTGATTTCCTATGTCTGTCTTTACTTCAATCTCTTAATCCCATCATCTTTGTAAGCTGAGGAGGATGTATGTCGCCTCAGGACCTTGTGATGATTACGTTAACTGCACAAATTGTTTGTAGAGCATGTGTGTTTGAACAACATGAAATATGAAATCTGGGCACTTTGAGAAAAGAACGGATAACAGCAATGTTCAGGGAACAAGGGAGATAACTTTAAATTCTGACTGCTAGTGAGCCGGGCAGAACAGAGCCATATTTCTCTTCTTTCAAAAGCAAATGGGAGACATATCACTGAATTCTTTTTCTCAGCAAGGAACATCCCTGAGAAAGAGAATGCGTCCCTGAGGGGAGGCCTCTAAAATGGCCGCTTTGGGGACAGCTGTCTTTTAGATTTGAAGACAAAGGGATGAAATCAGCCCCGGTCTCCCATAGCACTCCCAGGCTTATCAGGATGAGGAAATCTCCACCTAATAAATTTTGGTCAGACTGATTGTCTGCTCTCAAACCCTGTCTCCTGATAAGATGTTATCAATGACAATGCATGCCCAAAACTTCATTAGCAATTTTAATTTCACCCCGTTCTGTGGTCCTGTGATCTCGCCCTGCATCCATTTGCTTTGTGATATTTTATTACCTTGTGAAGCACATGATCTCTGTGATCCACACCCTGTTCTTACACTCCCTCCCCTTTTGAAAATTGCTAACAAAACCTTGCTGGTTTTACAGCTCAGGGAGCATCATGGAACCTGCTCACATGTGATGTCTCCCCCAGACACCCAGCTTTAAAATTTCTCTCTCTTGTACTCTTTCCCTTTATTTCTCAGACCAGCCGACACTTAGGGAAATAGAAAATTAACCCACGTTGAATATTGGAGGTGGAGTTCACCCAGTAATTGCATAAGCCATTTTCACTATCTCTCTCTCTCTCACCCCACCCCACTCTCTCTCTGGAATCCCTAGTTATGGGGTTTGGTGCACTAGAAATAGAGAGCTGAAAGACAGGGGTGGTGGTGAAAGACAGTAATGACTCAAAGTAAGATGATGATCAAGGTTTAGTGATGAGTAACCAAAAGCTCCAGAGTAACTGAAGGTGTGACTGAGGGAAACTGGTAGCAAGATTATCTGGGGAGATAAAATCAATGAACTGAGAGGACAAGCTATTGAAAGTATCATTTATGTGGGTATTAAAATTATCAAGACTGATGACAGAATTCATCTGGAGAGGAGTCTGATGCCAAATCCTCAAAGAGTGCTATAGGGTTTGCACATGACTGTGGCAAGAAGTGTCAGATGCTGCCTTAGATTATTCTGGACAGGGTACCAGAATGGGTAGTTTTTGTTTTTGTTTTTGTTTTTTTTTAATTATACTTAAGTTCTGGGATACATGTGCAGAACATGCAGGTTTGTTACACAGGTATGCATGTACCATGGTGATTTGCTGCACCCATCAACCCATCAACTACATTAGGTATTTCTCCTAATGCTATCCCTCCCCTTGCCCCCTACCCCCTGACAGGCCCTAGTGTGTAATGTTCCCATCCTTGTGCCCATATGTTCCCATTGTTCAACTCCCACTTATGAGAGAGAACATGTGGCAATTGGTTTTCTGTTTCTGTGTTAGTTTGCTGAGAATGATGGTTTCCAGCTTCATCCATGTCTCAGCAAAGGACAAGAACTCATTCTTTTTCATAGCTGCATAGTATTCCATGGTGTATATGTGCCACATTTTCTTTATGCAGTCTATCATTGATGGGCATTTGGGTTGGTTCCAAGTCTTTTTTATTGTGAATAGTGCTGCAGTAAACATATCTGTGCATGTGTCTTTATAGTAGAATGATTTATAATCCTTTGGGTATATACCAAGTAATGGAATTGGTGGATCAAACAGTATTTCTAGTTCTAGATGCCTGAGGAATTTCCACACTGTCTTCCACAATGGTTGAACTAATTTACACTCCAACCAACAGTGTAAAAGCATTCTTATTTCTCCACATCCTCTCCAGCATCTGTTGTTTCCTGACTTTTTAATGACTGCCATTCTGACTGGCATGAGATGGTATCTCTTTGTTGTTTTGATTTGCATTTTTCTAATGACCAATGATGATGAGCTTTTTTCCATATGTTTGTTGGCCGCATAAATATCTTCTTTTGAAAAATATCTCTTCATATCCTTTGCCCACTTTTTGATGGGTTTGTTTGCTTTTTTCTTGTAAATTTAAGTTCCTTGTAGAATCTGGATATTAGCCCTTTGTCAGATGGTTAGATTGCAGAAATTTTCTCCCATTCTCTAGGTCACCTGATCGTTCTGACGATAGTTTCTTTTGCTGTGCAGAAGCTCTTTAGTTTAATTAGATCCCATTTGTCAATTTTGGATTTTGTTGCCATTGCTTTTCATGTTTTAGTCATGAAGTCTTTGCCCATGCCTATGTCCTGAATGATATTGCCTAGATTTTCATCCAGGGTTTTTATGGTCTTAGGTCTTACATTTAAATATTTAATCCATCCTCAGTTAATTTTGTATAAGGATTAAGGAAGGAGTCCATTTACAGTTTTCTACCTATGGCTAGCCAGTTTTCCCAACACCTTTTATTCAATAGGGAATTCTTTCCCCATTGCTTGTTTTTGTCAGATTTATCAAACATCAGATAGTTGTAGAAGTGTGGTGTTATTTCCGAGGCATCTATTCTGGTCCATTGGTCTATATATCTGTTTTGGTACAAGTACCAAGCTGTTTTGGTTACTGTAGCCTTGTAGTATAGTTTGAAGTCAAGTAGTATGATGCCTCCAGCTTTGTTCTTTTTGCTTAGGAGTGTCTTGGCTATAAGGGCTCTTTTTTGGTTACATATGTAATTTAAAGTAGTTTTTTTCTAATTCTGTGAAGAAAGTCAATGGTAGCTTGATGGGAATAGCATTGAATCTATAAATTACTTTGGGCAGTATGGCCATTTTTATGATATTGATTCTTTTTATCCATGAGCATGGAATGTTTTCCATTTGTTTGTACCCTTTCTTATTTCCTTGAGCTGTGGTTTGTAGTTGTCCTTGAAGAGGCCCTTCACATACCTTATAAGTTGTATTCTTAGATATTTTATTCTTTTTGTAGCAATTGTGAATGGGAATTCACTCATGATTTGGCTCTCTATTATTGGTGAATAGGAATGCTTGTGATTTCCTCTCTTCCTATTTGAATAACATTTATTTCTTTCTCTTGCCTGATTGCCCTGGCCAGAGCTTCCAATACTATGTTGAATAGGCATGATGAGAGAGGGCATCCTTGTCTTGTGCCAGTTTTCAGAGGGAATGAATGCTTGCAGTTTTTGCCTGATCAATATGATATTGACTGTGGGTTTGTCATAAATAGATCTTATTATTTTGAGATACATTTAATCAATAACTAGTTTATCTAGTGTTTTTAGCATAAAGCAGTGTTGAATTTTATTGAAGGTCTTTTCTGTGTCTATTGAGATAATCATGTGGTTTTTGTCCTTGTTTCTGTTTATATGACGGATTACGTTTATTGATTTGCATATGTTGAAGCAGCTTTGCATCCCAGGGATGAAGCTGATTTGATAGTGGTGGAGAAGCATTTTAATGTGCTGTTGGATCCCATTTGCCAGTATTTTATTGAGGATTTTCACATTGATGTTCATCAGGGATATTGGCCTGAAATTTTCTTCTTTTGTTGTGTCTCTTCCAGGTTTTGGTATCAGGATGATGCTGGCCTCTCAAAAAGAGTTAGGGAAGATTCCCTCTTTTTCTACTCCTTGGAATAGTTTTAGAAGGAATGCTACGAGCTCCTCTTTGTACCTCTGGTAGAATTCGACTGTGAATCTGTCTGGTCCTGGACTTTTATTTGTTTGGTATGCTTTTAATTACTGCTGCAATTTCAGAACTTGTTACCAGTCTATTCAGGGATTTGATTTCTTTCTGGTTTAGTTTTGGGAGGGTGTATGTGTCCAGGAATTTATCCATTTCTTCTAGATTTTCTAGTTTATTTGCGTAGAGGTGTTTATAGTCTTTTCTGAGGGTAGTTTGTATTTCTATGGAATCAGTGGTGATATCCCCTTTATTATTTTTTATTGTGTCTATTTGATTCTTCTCTCTTTTCTTCTTTATTTGTCTGTCTAGCAGTCTATATATTTTGTTATCCTTTTCAAAAAGCCAGATCCTGGATTCATTGATTTTTTTGAAGGGTTTTTCTTGTCTCTATCTCCTTCAGTTCTACTCTGATCTTAGTTCTTTATTGTCTTCTGCTTGCTTTTGAATTTGTTTACTCTTAGTTCTCTAGTTCTTTTAATTGTACTCTTAGGGTGTCAATTTTAGATCCTTCCTTATTTCTCCTGTGGGCATTTAGTGCTATAAATTTCCCTCTATACACTGCTTTAGCTGTGTCCCAGGGATTCTGGTGCATTGTGTCTTTGTTCTCATTGGTTTCAAATAACTTATTTATTTCTGGCTTAATTTTGTTATTTAACCAGTGGTCATTCAGGAGCAGGTTGTTCAGTTTCCATGTAGTTGTGCAGTTCTGAGTAAATTTCTTAATACTGGGTTCTAATTTGATTGCACTGTGGTGTGAGAGACAGTTTGTTATGATTTCCATTATTTTGTATTTGCTGAGGAGTGTTTTATTTCCAATTATGTGGTCAATTTTAGAATAAGTGTGATGCGATGTGTTGCTGAGAAGAATATATATTCTGTTGTCTTAGGGTGGAGAGTTGTGTAGTTGTCAATTAGCTCTGCTTATTCCAGAGCTGAGTTCAAGTCCTGAATATCCTTGTTAATTTTTTTGTCCCGTTGATATGTCTAATATTGGCAGGAGGGTGCTAAAGTCTCCCACCATTATTGTATGGGAATCTAAGTCTCTTTGTAGGTCTCTAAGAATTTGCTTTCTGAATCTGGGCGCTCCTGTATTGAGTGCATATACATTGAGGATAGTTAGCTCCTCTTGTTGTATTGATCCCTTTACCATTATGTAATGTCCTTCTTTATCTTTTTAAATCTTTGTTGATTTAAATTCTGTTTTATCAGGGACTAACATTGGAACCTCTGATTTTTTTCATCTTTCCATTTGCTTGGTAAATCTTCCTCCATCCCTTTATTTTGAGCCTATGTGTGTCTTTGCATATAAGATGGGTCTCCTGAATATGTCACACCAACGGTTCTTGACTCTTTATCCAATTTGCCAGTCTGTATCTTTCAATTGGGGCATTTAGCCATTTACATTTAAGGTTAATATTGTTATGTGTGAATTTGATCCTGTCATTATGATGCTAGCTGGTTATTTTGCCCATTAGTTGATGCAGTTTCTTCATAGTGTTGATGGTCTTTACATTTTGGTATGTTTTTGCAGTGGTTGGCACTGTTTATTTCCTTTCCATATTTTGTGCTTTTTTAAAGAGCTCTTGTAATGCAGGCCTGGTGGTAACAAAATACCTCAGCATTTGCTTGTCTGTAAAGGACTTTATTTCTCCTTCACTTGTGAAGCTTAGTTTGGCTGGATATGAAATTCTGGGTTGAAAATTCCTTTCTTAAAGAATGTTGAATATTGGTCCCCACTCTCTTCTGGCTTGTAGGATTTCTGCAGAGAGATCCACTGTTAATCTGATGGGCTTCCCTTTGTGGGTAACCCTACCTTTCTCTCTGGCTGCCCTTAACATTTTTGCCTTCATTTTAACCTTGGTGAATCTGACAATTATGTGTCTTAAAGTTGCTCTTCTCAAGGAGTATCTTTGTGATGTTCTCTGTATTTCCTGAATTTGAATGTTGGCCTGTCTTGCTAAGTTGGGGAAGTTCTCCTGGATAATATACCGAAGAGTGTTTTCCAACTTGGCTCCATTCTCCCCATCACTTTCAGGTTCACCAATCAAATGTAGGTTTGGTCTTTTCACATGGTCCCGTATTTCTTGGAGGTTTTGTTTGTTCCTTTTCATTCTTTTTTCTCTACTCTTGTCTTCATACTTTATTTCATTAAGTTGATCTTCACTCTCTGATATCCTTTCTTTTGTTTGATTGACTCAGTTATTGATACTTGTGTATGCTTCACAAAGTTCTCACGCTGTGTTTTCAGCTCCATCAGGTCATTCATGTTCTCCTCTAAACTGATTATACTAGTTGGAATTTCCTGTAACTTTTTATCAAGGTTCTTAGCTTCCTTGCATTGGGTTAGAACATGCTCATTTAGCTCAGAAGAGTTTGTTATTACCCACCTTCTGAAGCCTACTTCTGTCAATTCATCAAAATCATTCTCCAATCAGTTTTGTTCCCTTGCTGGTGAGGAGTTGTGATCCTTTGGAGGAGAAGAGGCATTCTGGTTTTTGTAATTTTTGGCTTTTTGGCACTGGCTTTTCCTTATCTTTGTGGAATTGTCTACCTTTGGTCTTTGATGTTAATTACCTTTGGATGGGGTTTTTGAGTGGTCATCCTTTGTGTTGATTTTGATTCTATTGCTTCCTGTTTTTAGTTTTCCCTCTAACAGTCAGGCCTCTTTTCTGTAAGTCTGCTGGAGTTTGCTGGAAGTCCGCTCCAGACCATGTTTGCCTGGGTATCACCAGTGAAGGCTGCAGAACAGAAAAGATTGCTGCCTGCCCCTTCCTCTGGAAGCTGTGTCACAGAGGGACATCTGCTGGATGCCAACAGAATATCTCCTATATTAGGTGTCTGTCGGCCCCTCCGGGGAGATGCCTCCTAGTCAAGAAGCATGGAGGTCACGGGCCCACTTGAGGAGGCAGTCTGTCCCTTAGCAGAGTTCTAGCACTGTGCTGGGAGGTGTGCTGTTCTCTTCAGAGCCAGCAGGCAGGAACATTTAAGTCTGCTGAAACTGCATCCACAGCCGCCCCTTGCCCCAGGTGCTCTGTCCCAGGGAGGTGGAAGTTTTATCTATAAGCCCCTGACTAGGGCTACTGCCTTTCTTTCAGAGATGCCCTGCTAAGGGAGGAGGAGTCTAGAGAGGCATACTGGCTACACGGGTTTTGTGGTGCTGCAGCAGGCTCCACCCAGAACAAACTTCCTAGTGGTTTTGTTTACACTGTGATGGGAAAACTGCCTACTCAAACCTCAGTAATGGTGAACAACCCTCCCCCTACCAAGCTCGAGTGCCCTAGTTGGACTTCAGACTGCTGTGCTGGCAAGGAGAATTTTAAGACAGTGAATCTTAGCTTGCTGGGCTCTGTGGGAGTAGAATCTGCTGAGCTAGACCACTTGACTCCCTGGCTTCAGCCCCCTTTCTCGGGGAGTGAAGGATTCTGTTTTGCTGGCATCTCAGGTGCCACTGTGGTATGAAAAAAAAAAAAAAAAAAAAAAAAAACCTCCTGCAGCTAGCTTGGTGTCTGCCCAAATACCTGCCCAGCTTTGTGCTTGAAACTCCGGGCCCTAGTGGTGTACTAACCCAAGGGAATCTACTGGTCTGTGGGTCGTGAAGACAGTGGGAAAAATATAGTATCTGGGTAGGATAGCTCTGTTCTTCACAGCACAGTCCTTTACAGCTTCCCTTGGCTAGAGGAGGGAGTTTCCCCACCCCTTGTGCTTACCAGATAAGGCAATGTCCCACCCTGCTTCTGCTCACCTTTGGGGGCTGCACCCACTGTCTAACCAGTCCCAGTGAGATGAGCCAAGTACCTCAGTTGAAAATGCAGAAATCACCCACCTTCTGCATTGGTCTTGCTGGGAGCTGTAGACCAGAGCTGTTCCTATTTGGCCACATTGCCCGGGATATACAGAGTGGGTACTTTATACACATAATGATGCCATAGACTGTGTGTAGCTTATAATCACAGAATTTTGTTTTTCACAGTTTTCAAGGCTGAGAAGTCCAAGATCAAGGTGCCTTGAGATTCAGTGTCTGGTGAGGGCCCACATCCTGTTCACAAAATTGCCCCTTCATGCTGTGTTTTCACAACTCATGTATGATGGAAAAGGCAAATAAGCTCTCTAGGACCTTTCCTGATAATAGCACTAATCCTATTCATTAAGGCTCTACCCTTATGACCTAACTACACCCCAAAGACCTCACCTTTTAATATCATCACCTTTGATGCTAGGATTTCAACCTATGAATTTGGGGGGAACATAAACATTTAGACTATAGCAAATAGTATTTTAAAGAAGAGGAAGGGACAATGATATCAGATTGATAATGGGAAGCAAAGAGGACATCAGCCCTACCTCTAGTTACAGTAGTACCCATGATATGGAAAGGAAAGGCCAAAACACCAGAAAAACAGTGTGCTCAGTTAAGGGAGCTTGGTTTCTTGAGCAGCTTGTGGAAACAAAATTGATGCTACAGACATAGGCTGGGGTGGTCCTACAAAGTGCTCATTGTGATCTGTCCCTCTTAAATCTTGAAGTGGACAGTAGTATTATGGCTATGGTTGCCCCTGAAAAAACTGTGAAAAACAGAAGGCTTCCCACTCAACACCATGAAAGTTTCCTGTTAGCATCTTCTTTGTGCCCATATAATGCAGCAGGTTTGCAATGCACACATACCTAACAATGAGTTAACCTTGTTAACAGCCATGTGGATTCTCCTTCTGCAGAACGAGAATGCTTTATTTACCTCTTTTATTTACCCAGGTACCTAAACAAGAGTCTTCCCTCAGCCTTATCCCCTCTCTCAAATTAATCACCAAGTCCTTAACAGCTCTCTAAGACTGTTATTTCTTTTTTTTGAGTTTGCCATTTCCTCTCTCTTGGCATTCAGACCACTCTCATTTGTCATTGATATTATTACAACTTTCCTGCAGTATCCAAGCTTGTCTCCCCGCCTTCAGTCTTCAAACCTCTAATCCTTTTACACTAAAGTGTGAAATTGATGCTATCATTTCCCAATTAAAAATGCATAATAGCTCTCTCATGCTTCTAAGATAAAGTTCAGCCTCTTGCCACAGCTTCCAATACCCTCATGATCTGATTTGCTTATTATTAATCCTCACTACTGCCTTTGCTACTTTTGACCTTGTACTCTCAATTAACTATAGTGAACAACTGGAATTTCTTCAATACACCATGCTGTGTACACCATTGCACATGATTTGCTCTCTGCTTGGACCTAGTAACCTCCCACTACTCATTCTTAGGTCTCGCCTTAGATGCAACTTCCTCTGAGAAGCTCTTCATGATAATACAATGGATGACCTTTCTCTATTTCCAGAGCCGTCTATTCTTAGTCTGCTCATGGCACTTATCAGTTAGACTTGAAATGGTCTGTTCTTATATCTGTCTCGTCTACTAGAACAAGTTCTTTGGCAAAAATTATGTTTAGTTTCCCTCGTCGTTAGCATCTGAGGGACTAGTATAGTATGAGGCATGCATTATAAAGTCAGGGAAAAACAGCATCAGTAAAGGGAAAGAAGTTTAACCAATGAAAATAAAGAGCAGCTCTGATTATGTATGAGAATGTCCTCTGCCTACCCACCCACACAGACATTTCCAGAGATTTACAGATAAGAAAAGACGTAATCCTTTCTCTTGGCATGAATAAAAGTTCTTTTCAACAGATTTAGGAACAATTTGTATATCTAATACCATGTAAGACCCACTTAAATTAGAGCCCAGGGAACGTTTGGGTAAAGGCAATTTTATGCAATGGATAAATTAGGTCTTCTAGCCATCCAACTTTTGCTTCAGTTCGACAATTGTTCTCTCTCAATGCCTTTTTGACATCTATATATCAGATCATTAAAAAATGTATGCATACATGAACCCTGATTGAGGACATAGTTTTATGTCTTTCTTTTCCAGGGCTTTGTCCACCTCTATCTAATTAAGAAATAGAGCTATAACATTCTATTATATTCAAGGTGGCATTGTTTCTTAATTGCATATAGAAGACTTCCAGAGATATTGCAACTGGTCAGCCAGGATATCTTTTTATTTATTCAAAAAACAAATTTTGAGCTTCTGTCATATGCCAGGCTTTGGGAATACAACAGTAAAAACCATAAGCCAGGTAACTGATCTCCTACCAATTATAAACTAGGTGGAGAGGCAGCAATGAACTAGTAAAAGTATGATGTGTTCATTGAAGGAGTAAAACAGAGTGCTACAGATGTACACCTGGGGTTTGGAAAAGGCTTTTCAAAGGAAGAGATATGAAGCTGTGGCAGATGAACAAACTGGTTAAAAACTGAAGTTCATTTAGAAAGCCCTGCTTTCTTGAAGCCTCATGAAGGAACCTTCCCTCCTGCCAGGAGGGCTGCTGCTTTTTCTTGCTAGTCTTGTAGTCACAGTCACCTGAATTATGGCTCTTATTGCTACCAGAGTTGTGAGAGCTGCTGCAATCATGCAGCTTAAAACCTCCAAAACTGTGCCTTTCTTCTAAAAAAGCTCAGTGAAAGGAAATTGCTAAGGCAAAAATGGTGACACTGAAACACTAACTGCTACCACCCACACTGATGCCATCTCATCACATCCCAATACCACCACTCTGTAGTCACTAGCACCACCCATTGTATAGACTTACTTAGAGCATACCAATACAGTACCACTGCATTGAAAATAACCCATTTCTCCTATGTCTTGTGCCCATTTACTTCATCACCCTTGCATCCCACAGAAAGTATTATGTGAACCACTTTCTAAGTTATTTTCATTTTGTAATTTAAGATCTTCCTGGGAAGACTAAGCTGTTGGCCCATGAAGATGGGAGCAGGTGTATAAGACATGTCTGCATAGCAGATGCCATATTGTACTCAATATTGCTCTTCATTTAATCGTAGACACTGTAATTGGACCAAGTTTTTGAGGCCACCTCCTTTCACTTAGAATTTATAAGGATATTTACATTGGACTCAACAATACTAATCTTCAATAGTTGTACAGGAAGTGCTTGACACCATAGTTGTCAAACTACAAAGAAACAAATTACCAAAATCATATTAATGAAGAACAAATTATTATTCAGAACTATTGTGCCACGTAGGCATTAATATGGTTTGGCTCTGTGTCCCCAACCAAATCTCATCTCAAATTGTAATCCTCATAATACCCACATATTGAGGAAAAGACCAGGTAGGAGGTGATTGGGTCATGGGGGCGGTTTCCCACACATTGTTCTTGTGAGTTCTCATGAGATCTGATGGTTTTATAAGGTAGTTTTCCCTGCCTTGCTCACTCTCTCCTGCTGCCTTGTGAAGAAGGTCCTTGCTTTCCCTTTGCCATCTTCCATAATTTCCTGAGCCTCCCCAGCCATGCAGATCTGTGAGTCATTTAAAACTCTTTCCTTTATAAATTACCCAGTCTTGGGTATTTTTTTATAGGAGTGTGAGAACAGACTAATACAGTCATTTTTACTTAAATGTAGATGATAGACACCCTATAAATACAAAGATTTGTAGAATAGACAAGCAGCCAAGATCATGCATTCAGAAACATATTTAGAAGATGCCTTTTTAGTAAATGCAAATGCATTTCTGCTTAACAGATTCGACCTGGGAAATGATGAAGCATTTGTGAAATATTTTAAAGAGATTTTCATATACTAATCAGCTAAATATATCCAACATCGGGGTAATTATTATTTAGAAACATTCAGATCTGATTGGCTCATTGAAAATTTTGTCACATAAATGCGAAATGACAAATTTCCTACCTAAAGCTATTCATCCCTAAATTTTGCATGCATTAATGTCATTATATCACTTCCTGTCTGGAATAGTAAAATGGGTAGTTTTTTATTATTATTATTACTAAGAATTGTCTCTCCTATAGCATGCTTTGCCAACACTTTCTTGTTGATTTTCCTAGATGATACATATTTTCTGAGAAATAGTCAAGGTTTTTTGAAATTTTGTCATAAATTTCAAAAAAATTTATGAAATTGTTTTTGAAATTAGTGTAAGAAAACTATGTATTAGGGACAGAAAAGATTATTCCTGATCCAAACCTCTATATTGTGGATGCTCAGGTCAGTGGTCAGTGGACTATACAGAGAGTCACTTGAATAAACTGATGCAATAGATAAACTGGGTAATTGCTCAGTGTATTGACTTTATATCTCATAAACCTATGGATCTCTAAAGTTGATATGCCACAAACTTGTACTTATTTGAACTGCTCCTACTGAGCCCTCTCATTGACCATAGTAAAGGTCCTTTTTTAGCCAACCCAAGATTGACTCAGATTAGATAAGATCCAGAAGACTGGATAAGACATATTGACCAACATATCTCACATCCTACTCCTACCTCAAATGCTTCCAAAATGAATTTCTTATTATCTTATTTCTTTCCTTAATTAATTTTCTATACTACTTATTTTGAATCATTTTCCTAGTTAGTATGTTTTGGGTTATTTGCAGCTATTCTACAATATAATAAATTCAATAATTTCAACAATTTGATTTGTGATCCTTTATTCTTAAGATCTTAATTAAAACAATGAATAAAAAATCAAAATTTACATTTGAGTTGTTGTATATTAGGTAATACATTCAGTGCTATTAGGAAAAATGATGCTGTGATTCGTGAAGTGATAGTGAATTTTTTAAAATTTAATTTATTTTATCTCTTTGTAGTGTTTAAGAATACAAATATAAGGCAGTAAATGAAAGAAAACTCATAGTTTATTTTATGAGAAGAAAAAGGGTTGTCTATCTTAATTATAGCTCTTGTGATTAAGTCATTCAAACTAACCTGAAGAAGAAAAAAATAGAGAAGTAGAAGATGTGTGAAAATGAGATAGGAATTTAGTGTAAGGCTATTGGGCTATTTCATAGAATCTGGAGAAAGACATATATTTAAACTTCTTCAGGAACTGAACCTTATTATTATTAATTTTATTTTTGGGACCTTGCTTTCTGTCTCTCTTTGTGGGCCTTGAGAAGTTGTTGTCTTTGATTTTTATTACATGTTTGCTTGATTCCTTGATTCAAGTCTCCTTTTACTCTGAAATTAGCATTTTCTTTATTCACCAGACTAACCAAGGGAAACTAGATTTTGGAAACTACCTGCAGATCTAAAGAGAGAAAACCTGGTGAATCTAGCCTGAATCCAGTGCCCTTTTCTGGCCCAATAAACAATGACCAGAGGTGAGTTTCACATAGTGCGTATATGATTAGAAGTGGTCTAACCATATGGGATAGGAAGGACATTTTCAGGAAAATAAAATAAATAATGGATTGAGTAAACCTCACAAAATGTCTCCTCTATTGGTGCAACATAATTTTTCAGAGGAAAATTTAAAATATCCATGTTAATGAGTCCTTGCTAATAATGGTTCTAATTAAGACCTTCTTTCAGAAAATGATTTTTTTTTCACAAGTGGGAGGTCACCTTGCAAGGAAAGAAGCCATCTTCTTGTATCTTAATTATAACTAACTATGATCTGGTTAACTACTGTTTTTTTGTTTTTTGTTGTTGTTGTTGTTGTTTTTTTCCGGTAAACTTTGAAAGATTCTAGACTACAATTATATTAGTCAAAGTTCTCTAGAAAAAGAAAACCAATAGGATGGATGAATGGATAGATAGAGAGATGGATATATGGATGGATGGATGGATAGATTGATACATAGATAATAGGTAGGTAGGTAGGTAGGTAGGTAGATCTATTCTAAGGAATTGGCTTGTGCAGTTGTGAGTGCTGGCAACTGGCAAGTCTAAAACCTGTATGGCAAGTTGGTAGGCTGGAAATTCAGGTAAAACTTGAAGTTGCAGTCTTGTGTCTGAAAGCCAGAAACTCAAGTAGAATTTCTATGTTGCAGAAGAGAAGCAGGATCCATTCTTTTTCAGGAAACCTCAGTTTTTTTCTCTTAAGTACTTCAATTTATCAGATGAGGCCCATGCATATTATGAGGGATAATCTGCTTTATTTAAAGTCAACTGATTGTAAATGTTAATCACATCTTTTTATAACAAAATCTAGATGAAAGTTGAACTAAATGCTTGTCACTGTAGTAAGTTGTCACATAAAATTAATTATCACAGTCACTAAGTATTCTTTTTCTATATATATTAATGTTGAGCTGCTAACTAAAGTTCTAGAAGAAAAGCCTGTGTTGTCTTTTTCATCTTCTTATGATTATATTTTCTAGTATTTTAGTATCCATCTGCTTTTATATTGTTATTTAAGAATGACAAACCAGACAGAAACGCACTTGTATACATTTTATTTTACAATTCTTTAAAAAATTTCAAGTCCTGAATTTCGTTATTTGCAAACTGTTTTCATATTCTTTCAACAAATGAAATTTACATCATTACAAGATATGTGAAAATGTTAGGAAAAAGATGTTTTAGGATTGCAAGAAATTAAATAATTCCTATTTTTATTGTTACAAATGGCCAAGTCAAAAAAAGAAGATGCAGCACTTCGAGCTATAGAAAGTGTTGTGAATATATTCTAATGCAAGTCAAATATTGATGAAAATGAGAAGGCATGAGAAAAGAGAAAGTTCACAGGAGATCTGAAACTATTAGATGAGAAACTAAAACTCTTCTGAAGAAACCAAGGACATCAACAAACTAGCAAAATAGAATGACAGAATAACTGAAAAATAAAGAGAATTCAAAATAACTAAATTGGAGAAATGAATAAAGGGTTGCAGATTCATTATGTCAAATTTAATTACAAAATTCAAAGGCTAAGCAGAACTAGATTTTAAAAGCTGAGGGTTCAAATATAGTTTTCATTAAACTACTAATTTAACAATGCAAATTATTTAATCTCAATTTTAACTCATCATCTTAAAACAACTTATATTTGGCAGTGATTGATGTGATTCTAGTAAACAAATGGATATTGGGCCCTGGATTTAAATTTATAATCACAAGTCAATTACCCAAAATCAACATCTTATCAAGTACATGAAATGCTTTTATCTGTAATATAGAGTTGTATCTTTTATATTTGTTAAAGAGAATGAATAAAGTATTTTAAAGTTCTCAAGCCTAGGCTACCTTATGTTGTTTAGAAGGACATCCTTCTATTTGTTGTCACAACTATTAATGCATCCTGCAAACTAACACACCCTAAAATTAACTGAACTGTGTAACTCAGAATGAGAACATTCCTACTCATGCTACATGCTGGTAAGTTCTGGAGTTGAGTTGCCAAAAGACTCAATCCATCTATTAAAATACTCAGAGTATTCATTTTCTAAAAATACTTAGATTAGTATTTATTACATTTTAATGTGGAATTTCTGATAACTTTTTTTCTGGTAGTTCCTACTCTACACTCCAACATAAGGCTATAAAAAGGAGATTAAAAAAAAACAGACTACATATTGTTCAATTTTATGTCTAAACCAGGGGAGATCAAGCTCTGTGGGCAGAAAACCATGTTGCATGTTTAATAAACTATGCACACAGAGCACACATGAGTAGAATTTGCTGTACTAATCAAATAAAAGACATAAAATGTTAATGAAACATTTAATGGTCTACATAATCATTATTGTACAGCATAGTAATTAGGTATAAAATTGTGAGAAACTCATTGAAAGTCAATATCATACTGTTCTTTTGTGATGGTTTGAGTTCAAACAGTGTTGTCACAGCCTCTTTTCATAGTGACAGGAGAAGATTCTACTCAAGTAGTATTGGGAGTACTGGTCATTCACCTTATCAAAACAGTTCATGGATTAGCAGAAGGAACGGAAAGAGGATTCAAGAAAAGGGGTAAGGAAATTATTTCACAGTGAATTAGTTCATGTAAATGAAAGATACACTACTTGACATTAGTATTCTGCTTTTTTTAAAAAAAATAATTTTAACATCATTGTCATTTTGGTGTTTTCCAGAAGATAAATAAAGCTAATTTAACACTTTTCCCCATCACCATATATTGTCTAATATCTCTCCCTCTGTCTCTCTTTTAGATAAAATAATACCTTATGTGCTGAATTCTCCTCAATGTTAATTTCCCATTAATGCTCTTCCTTAAAAAATCAACATAATATTTTCACAATTCCCCAAATGCTTGGGAAGCAGGAGGACAGCATAGAAAATTATCCACAGCAGTAAAATCAGTATGGTAAGAATGGGGGATTATGTTGGGGGTTGAGGTAGAGGATGAAATTTTAGGCCAAGAGCCAAGTAACAGGCTTAAAGGGAAGAGAGCCATAGTCCACAAAGTGCTCTAGGGATGGATTTGAGCAGGGCAGGTGCTGGAGGAAGATCTTGAAATAGGTCATCATACCACTGCTTAGGTAACAATCAGATCCAGAGACAGAGAGATTATAGTTGCTGGTGATAGCATCATGAGTGTTCCTCTGATTTAAAAGAAAACAATCTTGGGAAACGGTCTCAGAGCCTGGGATGAAAAGCAGAAACACTGATTGCCCTTCCTCACTGTGCCACTCCCTCAGATCCCTGAAACCCCCAAGGTAAATTTCCCTCACGAGCCATCCACTGGCTCAGCTTGGGGTCAGCCCATCGATTCTTGACCAGTAGAAATCTCAGAGCTGCAACTTTCATCATTATACTGGAGTTAAACTAGGTTACAACTCTCCAGTTTTCTTCCAGGCAACCATTGTGTAGTGGCTACTTCTGATAGTCTGACCTTGGTGTTCATCTTCTATCAAGACTCAGCCAAGGACTTGAGGGTTACCATGTAAGGGCAAGAAGGAAAAACAATAACCTCTTTACTACACCCCTTTTCCTCTTCCCATTCCCACTTCAGCAATCTCCATTTTCTATTTAAGATGATAACCCAAAGTAAAGTAGAAAACTCCTACTTTTTCACTCATGCCAGCTACATGCAGGTGAGAGAAACCTGGTAGAAGCTTCTCCTTGTGTCTTAAGCCAAGCCCAACACAGCAATTTGAGACTGAGAGATAAAAGCTCTTCTTGGTATCCAGCAATCCTCCATGTAACCTTTTAACCTGCGTATGGAAAGCACAAAGGGCTAGAATGTTACAGGCTTACCTGCTCCAAATTTTCTCCCAATTGTGTCTATCTGTTTTCATCTACATTCCCTGGAAGAAGTTGGGCATTTTTTTTTTTTCCTCCCTACATTGGTCCTTTCTTTCAGCCTCTTCTGCCCCGGAGTCGTTGCCCTGACAGAAGTGCACACTCTGCTCATTTGTTTTTTTTCGTTTTCTCAGATCTGTATTTAGGAACAGAATGATACAAATGGTACATGCTCCTAACTAAACTTGTAATCCTAATGATTTAACTCATCTTACAAAGTACTTGTAGAAAATATAAGATAATATCAAACCAAATTTGATTTCTTTTACACAGAGCAATAACTTTATAGGAAGAAAACAGAGGTTGACTGACTGGCCTCCCATTTTCAGGGCCCAGATATTGAGAGCTGAGTACTCCCCAGTTTACGGTCCCTTTCAACTACAGTCTGTCAGATCAGATCCCTCTCTTAGTTTTTTATTTTTCCTTTTATTCCAGGATCCTACTTCAATTTAACCTCTCCCCACTATAAGTATTTATTCTTTGTGTTTACTAAATATCTCTGGATATGTATCTTTGAAAATATGTATCTTTGAAATATGTATATATCTTTGAAAATTATATATAGTACTGTTTTATACATGTATTTAAATTTAAATAAATTAAATTTTACTAGAAATCTGATGTTTTTTCTTCTTTGGTTTCAAGACAATGATCTATATGTAAGCATTATCAGAATATCTACATTGTATTTCAGATGCTTCAGAAGTTTTTCCATCACATTTCATTTTATTTAGTCCTATAATAAATTTCTTATTTAGACTCTTAAATTACTTTCCAGTCTCTGCTATAAGAAAACAACAACCATCACCAAATGCTTATTTATATTTGTGTACTAGTTTCTCTGAGGTATGAAATTAAGTGAATTTCAATTTCTTGGTGATAGAAGGTAGCTAATGTTATTTCACTGGTTTCCAAAATGGCCCAGATTTAGCCTAGATTCTACCCTAGAATCTGGGCCTAGAACTAGCCTAAATTCCCATCAGTAATGTCTCAGCTTGCCTGCTTCTGAACATTCTTACTAATATTTGCTATTATCCAATATTCTAATTTTTCCTAAACTAATATTTGCAAGGGGAGATCACTATTGTTTTAGTTTCATTTCTCACTTCATAATGAGGTTGAACATATTTTCATATAATTTAGATTTCCTTTTTGTTATCTACTAATATTCATATTAGGTTTCTTATATTTTTCATTCACCTTGGTTCCTTACATTATGTTTTTTTTTTTTTGTTTTTCTACTGCAAAAATGTCCTCCCAGTCTGTCAACTGTCTGTGGACTTTGCCCATAGTACAGCCTAATGCCACTCCCCCTCCTTCTTCTTCTTGTTTTTTTTTTTCTTTGAGACCCAGTCTCACACTGTCACCCAGGCTGGAGTGCAGTGATGCCGTCTAGGCTCACTGCAACCCCGCCTCCTGAATTCAAGTGATTCTGCCTGCTCAGCCTCCTGAGAAGCTGGGACTACAGGTATGCGCCACAATGCCCAGCTAATTTTTGTAATTTTAGTAGAGATAGGGTTTCGCCATGTTGGCCAGGCTGCTCTCCAACTCCTGACCTCAGGTGATCTGCCCTCTTTGGCCTCCCAAAGTGCTGGGATTACAGGTGTGAGTCACCGCACCCCCCAACATGCCCTTTTTTCTCCCTTTTACCTCTCCAAATTTTCCTCATTCACTAAAGCCTAACTCAAAACATTCTTTCTTATTAAATATGTTTTTACTACTCAAGTATTATGAACTCCTTTATGATTTATTAACTATAACATCATATGTCACTTACAACATATTCTTTGAGATATTAGAGGTATTTTTATAGAATGCCCTCAACTATATTAAATACAGTTACACCTTTATGATGCCATTGTGCCTAATGTAGTATTTAGGAAACAGCTGTCTATTTATTGATCAGATATATTTGCTGAGGTCCTTAAAATGTGATTGCCATAATACATCATGCATTATTGTTGGGTGATTCATTTATCAGTACATTTTATTTGGTCATAAAGTCTCAACAAGGTTTTATTATTGTTTTACAATGAATGTAGTAATAAAACCTAATAGAAAAGACTAAGTAAATGTTCTTGTTAGTAAAGCTTATGTGAGTATGTTAAACATATTGGAAAGTTGTTATTCCTATTACATCAAAAGTATTGATTGACTTTGAACTTCTAATTTTGCTTGCTTACTAGTTATTTTTCTTAAATTGTACATAAACACTACTGTTAATTTTATAGCAAAATGTCTTATAACACAGTGACACATACATAAATCATTTACTGATACACATACTTCCAGTAGCATATAATGGTACTCTAACCAGTTTTTGTGGAGATTATTCTCATGATTATTATCATGATGATCTTCACTCTAGTAGGAATGCTAAACATATGATTATTGTTTGTGAGGTGATGGAGTGGGAAGTATTGTCACATTGTCCTGATTGAACTACTAACTGTTAAAAAAAAAAAGGCTGCATGCAAAAAATGAAAACATAAAAATGGAACCCAGTTAACCAATTTCCCTAACCTTGCCAATTTTCCAACCCCAAGTCTGGAAATATAAAATATTGATTAAAGGATCAGCAACGAATGTACACATGGTATTAATAATCTTTTCTGAATCAAAGCTTGACTAGTTTAGGTTTCTAAATAGAAGGAGAGAGTCGTTAATTACAAATTGGCTTCAAATTAACTGAGATTTGCTTCAAGATAACTGAGATTATCTTAATGAAAAAGTCTCCTTAGATAACTTATTTCTAGGTTCATGGCCAGATGAATAAGAACTGACTGAGTTAGACTGGTTTGCTTCACCCAAGACTTTCATAGCCTGGAAACAGTTCATTCCCTGTCTCCTACCTTCATAAAATCTCAAAGACTGGAGCAGAAGGGTACTTAATCATTACTAATCTTGCTGAGGCTCTGCTGAAGTTGACACTTTGGAAACCTTTGGAAAATAAGACACTTTAAAGGCTGTATCACAAGGCCTATGAAATTTGTTAAAGTTTAACAAACATTTTGAAAGAAATAATATCTACATATAAATATATCCAATATATTTTTTTCAAAACATCTACATACATACATACTTACATCTTGAAGTAAACTTTCTACTCACAGGTTAACATTTATCTTTATCTATTTATCTATTATCTTTGAATAAATGCAAACAGTATCTTTTCAGTTTCCTGCACAATATTAATAAGGCAGCATTTCTTAAAAGAACATATGCGTACAGAGAATTTTTCCAACATCAAAGTCAAAGTGTTGATTTTTTCTACATATTGAATGACAAAATGTAGTCTTTATAAAAATATAATACATTTAAAATTTATTAACTTCCTTACTTAAATTCTCTAGTTAATCTTGCTTTTTATAAAAAAATCTTTTTATTGCAAAGAATTGGCAGCTTTATACACACACATATTTGTATAGTTTCAACTTGAAGAATTATGGTAAAGGGTATCATAGCTTCAGTATGATTAACTTAGAGCTGAGCTGTAGGGCACAAATAACCTCCAAATTTTATCAGTAAAGAACTATCACAGGCATTTATTTCAGTGTCATGGATCTATCTCTCTTCAGGGCACCAACAGATTTTTTCAGACATCCCTCAAAACACACAAATGGACTGGATGTCAAGTCATAGAATTCTACTTGAAAAATGTTTTCATTAAGCCACTTTATCAGCGTCTACACTTGTTACAAATTTCATCCAAGCTCTATAACAATCTTTCTACTCAATTTTGTTCCCTTTCTCCAATTCATTCCGTGTAAGTTTCAAGTGGTTAACTGAAAAACAAGACCATATACCAATCCAAGTGTAATATAAAGAGAATCGTTCCATTTACATGGTCCCTAGAAAATTAAGGAGCATAAATCACCTTTCTGGTGATCCTGAGAAAGCATGAACAAGTCTTGTACTCCATGACTTCTTTTTAAAAAAAATCTATTCATTGCACAGTCTTCTAATAATAATAATTTTTTAAAAATAATTCATAAGCCTATGATTCTAATAAATCTACTTCATTTTCAGTTTGCCATGTTTTCCTCCAATTTCCACTAATACTTATGGTTTACATAAGATACTTATATAACAAATACAACTTTGTATTTTCTTCTTTTTAAATGTAATATTTCTATGTCAGGCTTCCTTTCTTTGATAGCACATAGCCTTCTAAAATATCATTTTTTATTTTCACAAAATATACCATAGAGTTTATGTACTCAATGAATTAATCAATCTTTTTGTTTGGAACATTTAATTTGTTGCAGTTCTTGCTTATTTATGCCAATACAATTAGCTATCATTTGCTTATTTTCCTTCAGATAATTTCTCTGTGTTTAGGTGCTTATACTAGGGTTATAAACTCTTTACATTTTTCTTTATCTGAAAAGTACCATGAAATTGCTTTCTAAAATAAATATAACTAGTTATAGTGACACTAACAGACTATTCCTGTACTCTTGGGAAAATAGTATTGCAACACTGGATATTATCAAAATAGCTATTACTTGAATATACTCTAAATAATTCAATATTTAATTATTGGCATATTGCGCATTTATTGATTTAATTATAGTGCATAAGCAAATATCCACCAACTCATATAAATAAATTATATTCTTATTCTTATCTACTTAGGAAAATAACTTTCCCAAATCATTTATATTTGAAATAGTCTAGGGAACATTGCTGCTTGAAATACCTCTAGAAAAAGGTACAGACTTCATTATGTAAATAAACCTGTCTGACAGCTCACTATATTTCTTTTTAAAAAATATATAAATATGAAAAAAATGTATACAATATTGAGTATAATGCAGAATCTCAATACAGAGGGATATTGGGAAAAGGTAAACATAGTTTGTGGCCAAAGCACCAAAGGCTTCTTTCAAAGACTTTAATCACAAAGGAAGATCCATTAAAATGATAAAATCCCACAATACACAAGCACAATAATTATGGTCAGAATTCAACATTTTAATTTTAACTTAACATACCAAGCATGGTTCCTTATTGAATCACATGAAGAGGCCTCCTTGAGAGGGAAGGGCGGCATGAGCACTTCAGGCTAATAGAGAAATAGATTCAAAGGAGGCAAGAGAACCATGGGGAGCAAGAGAGGATTACTAGAAAATCCCTGCTTCCAAGTCTCTGCATATGTTTCCATCACCTACTTCAAACTGTTGTGATAAGGACTAAATGAGTTACCATGGACAATTTCCTCTAAACAGACCCTGCTATACAATATCTGTTGGCTGGCTACCTAATATTCTGGTCTGTAGACCCTAGAAATTAAGGCATTTCCTTGCATTCCAACACTTTTCTCATCTCCCTCTTCTGCCGTGACTATATTATGCTCATATTTATCTGGGACAGTTCTGGTTCTTGCCTTCTGTCAAGGTGTTATTACTCTGTGTTATAACTCCATTACATGGTGTTAAATACTCCTTTTTTCTCTTACCTTCAAAAGTCTTCCATTTTACACAGTAATTTTTCCAGTCACCCTATATTACCCTGTGTATTTTCTCTCCATAATACTTGTCACCATCTAATATACTATATTTATTGCAGATGCATTTATTACCTGTCTTTGCCAGATGTAAGCTGCACAAAAAATAATCTGTCTTTTTAATTCATTGTTCATTGTCTAGAAATATGTCTGATATATGAAAAAACTCAAAAAATATTAGCTGAATGAATGAACTAACCATTTTGAGAATGGTAGAGCTACCGTTGGGAGAGTTTCATGCTTAAGGCGGGAGTGAGATGTGTCCAAGCCACTCAGAGTGCCAAAGTGGGACAGGTGATGGAGATGGTCTGATCAACTGTAAAGGGAGAATTGCTGCAGTTTTTAAAGCAGGAAGACACTTTCTGGAAACAACTTTAACATCAGTAAAAGCTTTTTAAAGAAGGATTTCTTTAATTACTGCTGTTACTAAATTTGCATTCCCTTAATGTTAAGTAAAGTTGCCTTGATCACTTTTATCCTAAGCTATCTGGGACTTATAATTGGAGATGGGGATTGGTTCACAAAAATCGTGTGGTTTGTACTGAGCAACACTTAATTCCCCTTTAAATTATCCCAATCACAGACTGTATTTAGTCAGTCACAAAGACTGTTCTATATGCAGAATATGACATGACAATGTGACTAGTGTTAAAAAGAATGGCACAGCAACTCACCAACTCTGTTTCACATTCATTTGGGTCCTTTTGGCAAAGCATGCTGCTGAATTCCAAAAAGAGTTTGAAATAACTTCTCTTGATATCTGAAATACTTGAAAGTACTTATATTAAATATAGTGTACATAACATAACACATGTAACATAAAAATTTGAGTTTACTGAATGTCTGTTGTATTCCAGATATTGATCTAGGCATTGGGAGGACACCTTATCTACCATCAAAGAGTGCCCCATCCAGTGGGTGAGGGAGACAGGGAATAACTTTTGTCCAATATCACTGGAGCTAAGAGAGTATTAGGCAGCATATTGAGGGAGCAAATCCAAATGTATACTGTGTGATGATTGATCACTGCTTCGAGTTTCCACTGAGGAAAGTTTCTTGTCAATGTACTAACCAAATAGAAGGATTTATGTTTAAGGGGTTGTTCTTTCAAACTTCTTTGTGATGATGATAGTGACTACTTTCAAATAATACCACAGGGATTGAAGAATCATCTACTCTAAGAGTTTGTATGAAAAAGATGAAACCATAATCTATTTGTTCCAAGAGAAATAAAATAAAATAAAATGGCCTCCCAAATTGTCTTTCAGTCTTTTAGTTTTATGAAGTGCATCACTTGCCCCTAGGGTATGCAATTGTGAAATTGTTTATCTAACGTTCAGGGATAAGAGGGGAGTGTCTGCCTATTTCTGTGTGGAAGACTTTTCTGTCCTATAGACTTTCCATTGCCCCTAAAGCAATGTCTTTTTCAGGGAACTTGGAAATAATCCTGTTAAACAGGCTAACCTTTGCACTGTATTAATATTCATATTTAGGCAGTGAAATGGCCTTTACATTTTCCTGACACGTCAGGAATAGGCTTAAGTTTTACTTTCTATGCAGTCAGCCTTTCTAAGAGAAAACACAAGGTTTCGATGTATATTTCCGAAAACCAAAATAAACCCATCTTACATAAATGAACGGTGTCATTGGCTGCAATTTACATCTCAATGTAAATGTCATTTCCCTGCTTACTGTTGAAGCTTTAAGTTCAGGCTTTGAAAAAAGCACTATCTGTTCCTGTTATTACAAGCTACATTCCTGACAGCTCTCACATTAATGACAGCAGATTGCTTGCTTTAGTGCCTTCCTTTTTGGAGCTTATTTTGTCATCATTCACCCATTCTTTGCCTGCTCACAAACAGAATACATTCTATTGAGATCTGGAAAAGTTATAAGCTTTTAGACTCAAAAGATAACTTCTTTTTCTGGGTTACTTGACAACTGACTCACAATTTACTTAGAAATTGAAGCCTACACACCTTAGCTAGGTTCCGTTACGGTTACGGTAGGAAGGTGGATAGAAAATTACTTTTGCAGGTATCACATGTATGCTTAACACATTTAAGAGTAAGGATAAGCTGTCATAAGGGATTGAACCAAAGAAAAGAAATTTGATTTTGTATTTCTTCTGCAGAATGAAAAAACAAACACGACTATGTTTTTTAATTTTTAAAAACGTATAGAAAAATATCTTATTAACTGTAATGTAGTCAACATACAATAAGCAAGTTGTTCTATGTGATTCAGCGACTTGTATAAGATTATACAGCTTGAAATAGCTAAGAGGTAAAATATAGAATGCAGAGTGCTGAAAGCTGATTCTTTAAAGGAGATTTATTCCTGTGAAAGGATTTTGACAATATGGTGATGATGATATAGTTTGAGGACTATTGTAAAAGGCAGATGATGATATTGGATAACAACATGTTTGGAAAGGGAAAAGAGAGATAAAAGCAAAATATTATGTCATTTCTGGTTGTGGTAGATAAGAGAGTTGCTCAGTTTAGAAACAATGAGAATAGGAATTTTAGTTAAAGGAATATTTCAAGAGAAAAAAAAAGGTAACCATAAAACCTATACCTCCATATCTTTGAGATGAGATGATACTCATGAAAGCTCTTTTAGTTATTTGGAAGACAGTAAGTAGATGCAGCCAGATTGCTATATATTATTATTATTTGAACAAAAAGCTACATTTTTCTCTGAAACTTAAATTGTTGTGACATATAAAAGAAGATGATGCTGAGACTTCTAGTGGAGGTTTTTTGTTCATCAAATATAGCATAATAGATCCTTCCATACTAAAGAGATGTCAGATGGCATAGCCAGAGCCACAGGATACAGAAGGCTTGTCTGGAAGCTTGAGCTGCAAATGTGTTATGTGAAAAAAGGACAAAGTCATATTACTCAGGGTTTAAATGTATAAAAATAAGTCAATGCAAATCTTAACATATTACTAGATTATTAGATCCCTGACCAATGATGCTCAATACTTGAAGACATCGATGAGAAATCATAAATTATTTTTCACTTTTTATGTTTTCTTTTCACTTTGGGGAAAATAGTACATTCTTGATAACAAGTTGTGGTTAGTTGCTTCCTAATTCCTTGTCAACATACTCTCCTAGTCTGTTCACTCGTTATATGCCAATGTACCACTTATCTGAGGGCAACCCTTAAAATTATTACACAGGAACACATTATAGAAAGAAATAGGGCAGTTATAAGGAAGAGAGAGTATGCTTTTACTGATTTTTTTTTTTTTTTGGTCAACAAAACAAACACAAGAATTATGAATCAGAATGGGTCATGTGGCTTCTAAATGATGATAATGTTATCACAAATGTGATTCTGATTCTATAGTCAAAAATAATTCTGATGGGTGAGAGAAGGATTAGTTTCCCAAAGAAAGCCACCTAACTGCACAAATACGGAAATAGTAAACTTGGATTTTTGCAAGAGGACATGATGCAAAGACTGAAAAAAGGCATAGAACCCAGGGCAAATACAGAAGACTGACATGATATGATAAGAATGATGTTAGGAAGGACAAAGCCTCAAATTAGTATCCCAGAACTCATCTTTCTGGGAGGGCGCAGCTCAGCTTGGATTTGGGGACATTCTTCTGTAGTCTAAAGAGATGCTATTATTTCCACTGACAGAGAGCCATTGGAGTGTCTCCTCCCCTAGATTACGATCACCATAAGAGAAGAAAATGTGCTTTGTGTCTTAAACCCCTAATAAGTCCCTGTTAGAAAGAAAGGAATTTAATAACTGTTTGATGAATAAATGAAATATTGTGTACACATCATGTCAAAGGCAGCAAAAAGCAGGATGGGCATGCTTTTAAAAGTCATATATGATACAAGAAAATCAAAGCTCCTTTCTTTGATATACTTGCTGCTGGCAGTCAACAACAAAGAATACAGATCTTTCGCATTTTGAACTTATATTTCCTGTCAATAAAAACAATGTTGAAACAAAAGAAGATGCACTAAACCTAAGAGAGGTTGGATGCTTAATAAGAATGAAAACTGGAAAAGGACATTGACCTGATCTGAATGAGGTTAAGCTTAGGTTGCCTAGCCTACTTGATTATATTCCAGTTCAGGAAATAATTTATTTCATATGTAGATCCTTTATAAGAATTTAAAATGTTATACCAGGCTATCCTGAGAGACAGTGAGTTTCCTACCCATGGAGAATTTTAAACAAGGGGTGGTTGCTGACTTGATGAAGATAAAATAGAGGAGGCACAGTATCAGAGAGTGGTTGGACTGAACTATAAAAAGATTCTTTGTCTTCAACTCTAAAGTTCTAAGCATATAGCAATCTCTTGAACTCATCTCTCATCTTAAGAGTTTGGCTTAAGTCTTACAAGTTTACTTCTAAGAAATTAATTTTCTCCTGCTGTTAATTTCCTTTAAGACACAAAATCATTTTTGTAGAAAATTAATGTGAATTATAATTATTACTTTATTAAGAGTTGTGCTTTAGCAAAAGTAGTATGAATAATAGTAATTATGGGCTTATAATTCATTTCATTTATTGTTTGATTTCATCTTGGTCCTGCTCTTACTATGGTATAGTTTTGGGTAAGGTATGTAATTTCTAAATTTCAGTTTACTCATCTACAAATAAAAATAACACTTTTCTCATAGGACTGCTCTGAGAATTAAATAAAATAATGCATGGCATAATGGCCAGCAAAGATCATGGTACATGATAATTGCCTCAATAAATGTTAAGGTCTAATTTGCTAATATGTAATAGTTCTGACCCTCAAGTTTTCCAACTGTGAAATGGAGTAAAGCAGAATCATCTCAAAGAATTATAGTTAAGATTTAATGAGATGTGAAAAGCAAACAGCACAGTGCCTGACTCATAGTAGTAGATTAAAAGTTGCTAGTATTCTCTTCTCTCTTGAAGATCTTTAGGAGTGTTGGCAATATTTGCCACACTTGTCCATTTTTGATCTTAGCTTGCATTAGCTGTGTTTCCTATTAATCTTTGGAAACACATATTTAAATGCCAAACCAGCTATTTCATGGTTTGAAACAGTGATTCTTAATGTTTTCTGGGGGCTTAAACCTCTTTGAGAAGCTGCTAAAAGCAACGGCTCCTCTTTCAATATCCACAAATTTTGCAACCGATTTCAGCGAGTTGATAGATCCCTCAAATCAGTTCATGGTCCTGTGGACTCCAAGTTAAACACTTTGGTCTACTGCACATCCCAGTTGTGCATGAAGACACATAGATAATCAAAAATGGAATCATCCATTGCACATTGCTATCTGACTGTATGCACATCAATTCTGTATTCATTTGAGTTAGTGCTTTCTAGTTTAGTTTCAATGCTTCCAGAGGTCTCACACATAATTTTTACTTTGGAGCATGACTAATACACGAGGGTTCACAAGTGGGCACCCTTCATAAATACTAATTGATATTAAAATTAGATGAAGAAAACCTCACTCTCTGAGAAATACCACCTAGGATTTAAAGAAATGAAACCAAAATGCCAACTTGTTTATACAAGGGGCTGTAAGAGAGAAGTCAAGAACTCCAAATTAATAAACATTGAAAATAAATATATGCATACATATTCAGGTAATAGCTTACCTAATTCAAAGCAACAAAATGCAATTTTCCACTTGCCTAGTTTCATGATTTGATTGAGCCACTCTTTAAACTTCTTCCTTCCGTGGCTGTCTCTGATCTAATTGCACCAGCTAAGCTCACAAGCTGTTTAAACGTTGGAGAAAAGTATAGCTTTGTGAAATAGATTTCTCACACTTCCCAAGTATTTGCCAATACTTAAAAAAAAAAAAAAAAAAAAAAAAGGCTTTTAGACACTCAATATCCTTCTCCCTGAATCACTGATTTTAAAAGTACTATGAAAAGATAAATAATTTCTGATAAATAGATGTAATAGATAAACATCTATTGCCAGACCAGGCAAATGCACCAAGTGTACTTAGAACTGTTCAAAATGGTAAGTAGAGTTCTTCCAAAATGTGTTGACAGGAGATCTCAGTGTGAACTTTTTTCTCATGATAGGATTTTTTTCACAATAGGATGATCTTGAATTTTGTATTATGTTAACACCAAGTCACGGTTTCTGAGACTGCATGTTACCTATTATCTGCGTCAGATGTTATGAAATTCTACTTTTTCATACATATATAACAGATCTTGAAAAACATGTATTCAGTTCAACATATTTTCTGTACCTTAGGTACTTATAAAGAGCTAGGTGGGGTACGGTGTCTCACGCTTGTATCCCAGTGCTTTGGGAGGCCGAGATGGAAGGATCGCCCGAGGGCAGGAGTTCAAAATCAGCCTGGCCAACAAAGAGACCCTGTCTCTATAAAATACTACTAATAATAACTAGCTGGGTGTGGTGGCACATGCCTGTAGTCCCAGGTAGTCAGGAGGTTTTGACAGGAGGATCACTTGAGCCTGAGAGTTACAGGTTACAGTGAGCTATGATTGAATCACTGTACCCCAGCTTAGGCCACAGAGAAGACTCTGTCTCTAAAACAAACAAACAAACAAATAAATAAAACAAGTACAAAATAAAGAAGTATGCTATTGACTGCTTTTAACA
The DNA here is from genome assembly GCF_003255815.1 of Theropithecus gelada. NCBI lineage: Eukaryota > Metazoa > Chordata > Mammalia > Primates > Cercopithecidae > Theropithecus > Theropithecus gelada. The sequence goes on from NC_037672.1 coordinate 45,014,945, forward strand.
TATCTCCAAGGAAATAATTATATTTACTATACTTTATTAACTTTTTCATTTTAAACATTTTTGGAATTTAGGGGTTTAGAGTTTCTCAGAAAGGAAATAAATACTATTTTCTAAGAGTTTCTGGCCAGCTTCTGGAGTCAAAGTAAATTCAAATTCTGGCCCCATCATTTACTATTTCTGTGACCTTACAAATTTGTGGTTCTGACTTTGATCTTTAGCCCCATGGGTAGAACAAGGTGAATTACTCAAAAAAAGCACATAAAGGAATCTAGTCAACTCAATTTAGCACTAAATGAAAATTTAAAGAACGTATGTAAACTGAGTGATACCAATTAATTTTGAGTAACTAAAATTATAGTCATAAGTAACTAGATTTTAATTTGTGAGAAATTGTTATGTTTTATTTACAATTTAGAAATCACTACTCCTATGTATTAATTGTATACATCTATATGACTTCAGAATTTGACACTTCTGCAATCTGTTTACATAAGATGAATGTAGAGTTTTAAAGAATTCTCCCTTAAAACTTCGCTACTCAGAACATGATCTGAGGACGAGTGGCATCAGCCTCAAGTGGGATTTGTCAGCTTCAGAAATGCAGAAACTTAGGCCTCCCTCAAGACAATGAATCTGAATCTATAACTTAACAAAGTTATTAAAAAATCTGTATGGACATCGAAATGGGAGAACACTGTCCTGAAGAGTGATAAATATGACGTCTATCTGGCATACATTATGTTTAATTCAATATTTTAAATTTAGTTGTTTTCTTTTAAAAGAGATCTGCTTATATTAAAACATATAATGCAAAGTTCTTATGAACTTTAAAAAAGAAGCAGAAAACTTCAAACAAATGTGATGATTGTATTAGGCCAGAGTGAGGTATCTAAAGGAGACATTTTTCTACTTTCAGTAGTATGAGGAGAAAGAAGTTTTAAAGAATTGCCTAACCAAATGCAATTCTAAAACACTATCCAATCACAGGTCCCATTGAAGATAGTTTCAGATAAATTCTGACTTATTGTTAGAATGTTCTTTTTTCTACTGAAAGAATCAGAGAACATTTTTTATTAGCCATGTCTGATAAAGAATTTTTACTAGTTATTTAGTGGCTAAGATTTAAAAAATCAGAACACCATTATACGATTTCCAGAATGACTAGAAAAAAAAACAAGGTTTAGTTAACTATATAATTCACTTTACATCTTCTTTAGAAGTTTTCCGTCTCAAGAAAATAATATCTCCAAGTTGTTTTCCAAAGTCTCTACTTGATTAATAAAGTCCTACCCAATTACTGAAAAATCCTTATCCCCAGTGTGGGAAACACCACGTAAGTGGTTCTCCTTAGAGAATGATGCCTTAACCTGAAACATTTCTACTTGGTGCCATAACCATTAAATGACAGAAAAAAGGAGAATATTTTATCAACACAATGTAGGAGTGAAACCACAAGTACATGTATCCATCAGAAAACATGCTACCAAATAAAAAGCGTAGCTGAGTCTGAAGCTTTTAATTTATGTACACTTGAGGCTCAGCAATTCATTTTGTCACTTTCAGTTCCCCTAGCAGCCAAAAAGTAGCAGGCAGAAAAGAATTAAGAAAAATATATACAAGAGAAAATTTCAAGCTTGAGAAAGTGAACTGGAAAATGTCCATCATTATTTGATTTTTGCACATGGAAGAATTTGTTCCAAATTGCAGATTGTTCCTCAAGAGGGATACTGCTTTAAATATTTCTTGTTAGATGCATTCATTGTACTGCTGAACATATACAAGAACTATTCTGATTTGGGGTTTGTAGGCTTGAAACCTTCCATTGGATGCAGTACAGGGTGGAAATTGGGGAGACATTAGGAAGGAAAGCAAGACACAGCAATACTTACTTTTCTATGTTTAGGTAGGAAGATACTGAAATATTTATAAAGGTTCTGTATCTTTGTAAAAAGGAGGAATTGTTTCCTGTATTCTTCCATTTAATAATAATAGTATGCTCATTTGTCAGATGCTATTCATATTTTACAGATGAATAAATTAAGTCTCAGTGAAATAATATGACTTAACCAAGGTCACAACAGAGACCCAATACTGAAACTCAGGTCTTCTCATGGCAAGTTTTGTTACTAGGCCTACTACAGTAATTTTGAGAACAAAACAAAACAAAATGTCCTGAATTTGCTTAATTTTCTCCATTAGTTTTCTGGTATATCTATATATTTGAAAAGTAATGTGTGAAAGTCACTGTAGATATATTTAAATTTTATTTCAGACAATTGTCTCATTTGTTAAGCAAAATATTATTCTTTTATTATTCTTATTCTCACCTATTTGATACTACTTATCTTTGAAATATGTGTTCCAACATAATATTCATTAATTTCTTTAACAGCACTTATTTGAAGGCTAAGTTAAAGATACGCAATTTTATCTACTTTATTATAATTGTTTACCAATGCAGAACAATATTTTTTAATATTAGTAGTACTAAAATTTTTATATTTGTTCTTATAAGCAAAATTGTGCACATCTGCCTCTGCTCTGTGTTTAAAACTTGTGTAAACTCTTTTACTCTCACCTAGGACAATGTACTGAGATATTTCATGAACTGCCAGGACCAAACTTCCAACATAAACATCATGTGTGGTTTTTTTTTTTCACAAAGTAAAATAAAATACAAAAGTAGTAATAATTCTTTACCTTTGCACAGCATTTTATAAACTATCACTCCTTCCACATGCATTTTCTCACTTGTTCCTGATTTTAAAAATTGACATAATTGAGGTATTGTTTTTTGTTCTAAAGTTCTTAAAAATATTTACACAGAGCATACCTCAGATGTTAAACTGGTATCCCACAGATAAGTTCTGTTTGACACATAAAGCATGTCATTCACATTCCTTTAAAAAAATGAAGTTTTTGTAATACTCAGAAATATCACATAATTTTAATGTAATTTTAAAATGTTCTTCTATATATAATAGCCAATATTTTATACTTCATTTTATCCTTCAAATTGGGAGCCGATAAAATTAATTCAGTATTATAGTTAGAGATATATATTTCAAAAATACCATAACTATCTGAATCATAGTAGTAACAACAGACTAACATTTTGGTTGATAACATTTTACTTGATTAAACTTTGTTCCTACTTGACAACCTGTAAGATATGATCTCATTAGGGCTACTGTTCTAAGAGTTGACCAGCAAACAATAAGAACCAGTTTCCGGCCGGGCGCAGTGGCTCAAGCCTATAATCCCAGCACTCTGGGAGGCCGAGACGGGCGGATCACGAGGTCAGGAGATCGACACCATCCTGGTTAACACGGTGAAACCCCGTCTCTACCAAAAAATACAAAAAACGAGCTGGGCGAGGTGGCGGGCGCCTGTAGTCCCAGCTACTCGGGAGGCTGAGGCCGGAGAATGGCGTGAACCCGGGAGGCGGAGCTTGCAGTGAGCTGAGATCCGGCCACTGCACTCCAGCCGGGGCGACAGCGCGAGACTCCGTCTCAAAAAAAAAAAAAAACAAAAAAAAAAAACCACCAAAAAACAGTTTCCTTCCTTACAGCGAACAGATATTCAATTGGCCACGTCTATAATTCCTCTCTGCTTAAGCCAAATATTCGTTGCTGCTAACTTGCAATATTATGCAATGAAAAAACCCTATGAAAGAATTTGTGTGAATTATTAGAAGATTTTTACCATGGTATCATATCTAGGATTCCAAAAGTAGGGTACATTTTGTTTCCATAAATGTGAATGTTGGCATATGTTTTAAATCCTGCAAATGAAAGATACTGTGTTGCAGTAACTAAGTGTACATTTTTGCTTTTAAGAAGGACAAACTGTAATGTAGGGGAGAAGGAGCACTAACAGAATGAATACAGATGGCTTGCTGCTCACTCAACCTTGTTTTCTTTGCTCTGCTACTGGAAATGTTGAAGAAGGTAGTGGGAACCATGGTACCCTACTCTCTGCTTTCCAAACCTAACACTTTATTCTGCTGTTTTTTTGTTTTGTTTTTTTTTCAAGAATTTGTTAGATGATTAATTTAGGTGGTTCTGAAAAAATGCGAAACTTGATTATTATGGAAACAAATTTTCCATCTGCTAATCAAATATGTCACTCCCTACATTTTCTGTATTCCTGAAAATGAGACTTCAGACACCTTTTGGATCACGACCTCGGTTTGTGTGTAGGTTTCCATGTATAGTTTTCTGACTTTTAAAGATTTTTGAACTGACATACACCAAAGTTGGAGAAATAATAAGGTCTTCATCATTCTTTTATATTCCCATTCTTCACTTACTTTCCCTCATATTAACATTTAATGTAGCCACAGTGTAGCTGTCAAGAACAGAAAATAAAGAGTGGTACAATAACATGAACAAATGTGTAGCACTTATTCAATTTGTATCACTTTTTCCATTGATGTTCTTTTTATTTTGTTCCAGATTCATATCAAAATCATGCAGTTGTGATTTCTTTTTGTCTGTCCTGATATGTCATGGTTCCGCAGTCTTTTCTTGTCTTTCATGATCTTGAGACTTTCAAAGCACATTGATCAAGTATTTGGTTTTATTTTAAACGGTTTTTTATCACCTTCCCCAGCACACTCTCTGTCCTTGTGCAGATTTACATTAGGTTCTGTCCCTTTCAGTTTGTTGGAATAAATGCATTTAGGAGGATCTAGGTGGATGTGAACCACAACTTCAAAGATAAAAAGCAGATTTTATTTGGTGAGTTCATAAATCTCAATAGTCTTAATTAAGCTCCACAAAGAGAATACAAAGCAGAATAGAACAACAGTTTAGAAGAAAAAGAAAGAACCAAACCAGAGTGGTTCTTTAGTTCAGTAACTGCATAATATAAAATTGTTCTTTATATCATGGTAACTATAATAATTCGATAAAAAGGCAAGAAATTAAATAAATCAAATGGATCAAATTAAGATATCCTGATATCCCACAATGTGATATTTACATGGCTGGTGAAGAAATGTCTTAAGAGTACAAACAGTGTATGTGTAAAGTAGAGCAACTGCTCATGAAAAGCAGGCTATCTATTAAAGTGTGGGAGGCATCTGGTAAAGAGAGAGGTAGAAATTGTCCTGCAGTCTTTTTGCTGCTCTGTTTAAAGTAATGAACTTTGTTAAAATAACATAGCGTGCATTGTATTTTCAGCTTTACAGACTGTGTCAAATAGCTCTTGTGAACTGTGGAAAGCAACGTGATGAAAATGAGAAATGTTCCTCTACCTTATAGGAACAAGTGGGAAGGAGAAAAAGTGCATTGAAATATATGGGTGCATAAAACTCCCAATAATTGAGAAGTGCATTGCATGTGCCTCTCAGGTAGGAATAGGCTATCTAGCTGATTGCAGTGAGGGTAAAGAAATGTGATACTATTAATACTTGTCCTAGAAAAGACAAATCTACCATTTGAACCTCTACCAATTGTAACCAGGTTAGAATGTGAACCTCTTTTTTTTACTTCATCTATTTCACTTTAGTGTCATATTAGAAAGTGTAACAGAATTTTAAAATTATCTTCATTATTATCTTATATTTTTGTAATAATTACTAAAGTAAATATAACTTAATTGGCCATAATTTTACAAGAAAACAAATGTAATTAAAGACTATTGAATGTTGGCCAGACATGGTGGCTCATGCCTGTAATCCCAGCTCTTTGAGAGCCTTTTTGAACAATATGCTCACTTTTAAGAGTTTGTTCTGTGAATCATCATGTTATGATGATGATTAAACTCTGTTCTATGAGGAGCTGTGCATCATGTTTCTCCCCTTGTTGGAGAGAAGTGCAGCCCTTCTCACGTTCACTTTATTTTGTCATTTGAAAATATCCTTTACATAATAGGTACTCAAGATACGATGGTGATGATGACATTCAAATAACAAAACACACAGGAATGAAGAAAATCAGTATAATGATGGTTTAAACTATGTGAAAATAATGGTGATGTTAACACAGCATTTCAAAAGAAGAAAGCAAGAGAGATTGGGGAAATGAAAAGAATGTGCTATATAAATGAGTGTATTGGAAAAGCAATAACTTATCACTTATTGCGAGATTCTGCATGAAAGAAAGTGTTCTAAAGTCATAATACTTCCCAAGTTTATAGAGACTTAAACATTTTTTATTGATTCTGTGTGCTTGCAAGTAGATGACAGAGTGCATATGCCTTCACTTATAGATGGAGGCACTAAGATGTAGCAGTAGAGCTCCACTTAAGACAAAACGACATAGCACACAAAAGGAAAGGCTGTCGTTAAAACTTAAGCTCTCTTGATTTGGTCTTACAGTCCCTGAAGAATGTGAAATATACTTGCAGCGTTTTTATGTCTGAGATAATTCAAAGCCTAAGATGATATAAATATGTTTTTCTTGTTAGCTAAGTCAAGTCCTTTCTTAGTGTTTGTCTTATTGTCAAATATATGAAAAACTGTTTAAAAATGAAGCTTCAATATACCCAGCCTGAGTCTGTTATGATAATGATTAGTGGCTGCTAGTTCCCGATGCCCTTCTGTTTGTGCCTTCTTCACTCTCACCCTCTTTTTTCATATTCACATTTTCTTTTGTTTAATCTTTAATGACAGGCAAAACACCATTTATGATTTAGTGTTGAGGAAAATTAACTAACGTTTCAAATGTACCTTTAGTTAATAACCTAACAAAAAAAAAGAGAATTAAAACTACTATAGTTGTGGCCAAGAGCAAAGCAAGGCTTTCAGTAAGTGCTTCCTGTCCCTTTTAATTAACATAAACTGTAAGTCCAAGTTTATATGTATTAGCATAGTTAATTTATTGTCATTTAAATGCTTTCTTCAATAAGTTCCCCAAAATGCTGTTTAAAACTCTCCATACTCTCAGTCCAGAGTTTGAAGCATGCTTTTCTTTCTTAAAAAAAAAATTCAAACCTGTAACATCAAGTGTACATTGTTTGGAAAACTAGGCAGACTAAAATTTAGCCACATTCCATCATTCCTTATTTCATTAATTTTTCATAAAAAGAAAAATCCCCTTTAGGGACCCATAATTTGAAGTCGAAGTTGATTATCAAGTAAATTTTTTAGGAATGATGCGTTTATAACTGATTTCTAAACCAGACCTAGTTCTCTCATATTTTGAAAATATGATTCATAAATGTTGTTCAGTGTGTTATGGGTTTTCTGTTTTTATCTTTTACTGAATCAAACAACCAACAACTTGTGTTTTTGCTTTTTAAAGAAAAGATTTCACAATGAACAAACAGTGCAATTATCAAATATTGTAACTTTATCTTGTAGCTTGGTTATCATGGTATGTAAGCTTTTAAGGACATAATAATATTAAAGATCCAAAAAAATATTGAACACAATTGGATATGAGTTCAAGAATTATCTTTGAAAATGTGACATTTTCCATTAACTTTAGAATATTGCAAAATAGGCAGACTGAGCTTTTGTTACCAGCTACTATTAACAAAATTTGAGCTGAGACTGGTTTGAAATTGAGCAACTCAGAGCAGTGATTGAGCAATTAGTATCATATGTCCAGTGCACAGAAGTTGATGACATATCACAGGGACCCAATACTAATCTAATAATGTATAATATTCATTGAACACACATTAAGAGGCAGATGCTATACTAAGCACTTTAGAAATTTATAGCAGAGCCAAAACATTCCTTTACCAAGAAAACTCATAGTCTTCATTATAGCTTGATATGACTAGGGTTTATTCATTAGATTGTTGACTTTCATATGCCTTCGTTGTAGCTCTCTGATACCTTTCTGAGATGTGGTAACTATTTCACATGATAGAAATTGAAAACATTCTCCAAGTTTAGCACTTCCACACATTAGATTGGACTAGGTCACAACTGTTTGAGTTCTCTTTGTGTTTTTAATAATATTGCTTTGATTTCAACTGGCAGCCACTATAAGTCTCAAGGGATTTAGCATTTCAGCCAAAAGGCCCAGCTTCAAGTCCAATCCAGGCACTGTTCTACAAACAAGAGGGATTTTGAAGGGAAAAGGTGTGTTCTGGGGGAGTTTTAAGATATGAGAAGGACTCAGAAATGACATGCTAATATCCATCATTTCATGGAGATCATGGTCCAGTGATGGACCCAATTTGCCAAATAATGTAAAAAGATTTTTAGAAATATATGCAATAAAGAGCCTCACTGCCTAGGAGTGTTAGGTAGATTACAGGGCAGAAATAAAAGACAAGCATTGAAAAATGGGTATCATACCCAAAATAGGATGCCAATTAACAAGGTATATTTTTTAAAGTTGGGATAGCATTGTATATACTGGATATAATTCATTCTTTTGATTTTTTAAATATTTTTCTCAGAAAAATTAAATTGGGTTCACCTTTAAAATTTTCTATTTTTTATTGATGAAGTTAGACTGGGTAGGCTGGGCAAAACCATTCTTAAATGCAAATTCATATAATTTAATTTTAAAATAAAAGTTAATGAAAAAAATAACATTAAAATATGTTGACATTCTCCACAACAACGCACAGCTGTTTAGAAGTTTGTTGTCATCAATATGCATGTATAGGTACCTAGTTTTTCTAAGTTTTTCTAATACCGCATGCAGAATTGTAGTTTATGTTTTTACTTAACATTATCCTATAGGTTTTTTTTTTGTTTGTTTTGTTTTGTTTTAAATAGAATCTCACTCTGTAGCCCAGGCTGGAGTGCAGTGGCATGATCTTGGCTCACTGCAACCTCTGCCTCCAATGTTCAAGCAATTCTCCAGTCTCAGCCTCCCAAGTAGCTCCCAATTACAGGCACATGCCACCATGCTTAGCTAATTTTTGTATTTTTAGTAGAGGCGGGGTTTCACCATGTTGGCCAGACTGGCCTTGAACTCCTGACCTTGTGAACCACCCGCCTTGGCCTCCCAAAGTGCTGGGATTACAAGGGTGAGCCACTGTGACCAGTCAGACATTTTTGTATTTTAAATTTCTTCCTTTTCAAAATACTGTTGAGAATTTTAATTTAAGAATATTATGTTTACATTTACAATTAGAAAGAGAAATCTTATCTTTCTAATAGAAGGGAGACAAATGAAAATAGAGACCCACAGTAAGTGATTACTGCCATTCAGTTTAAAAATATTGAATGATTTCAGAAAGCAGGCCAATATAGGTGGTCTTGAGAGATTTATTAGTGCTAAATCAATGGCCGGTAAGAAAGAGAGAGAAATGACAGAAAGGAGATGAACTTTGAAGACTCAGATCTAGAAATCTTTGTCCCATTTGTTGATTGTTGATGATATCACAGAAGAAAAGCTCAAAGAAAGAAGAAAACTCATGGGCTAGTTAAGCAATCAGCCATAACACCAGATTCCACAGGTATCAGTGGGACTCTTGGTGAAATGGACAATGAAAAGGTAAGGAAAAATGGAAACTATTTCCAATGTTTGCTGATAAGGAGATGGAAAAAGAATGATAATTTGAGGGATAAAGCAATGAAGAAAAGGAAATTTGATTTAAATTTCTTTATTCGTTCTATGTATTTTTAAGATTGTACATATTTGAAAATGTAAGGGAATTTCTAGAGGAAAAAAAATTTATAAAACACTCAAAAAGAAGATAAAATTTAAAAGCCATGAGAGACAACACAGTGAATGTCAACTTATATTTATTAAAACCCACTTCTAAAGCATTGGAGTTTAAAATATGAATACAGTTAAATTGATTATTTGAAACAGATAGCTTTTTTCTTTAAAGAAGAAACATTTTATAAACAAGAAGAATCTTGTGTACAATGACCATTTAAGAACTCATGGTATCCAATAACATCTTTTTAACACAATTTTAAAGCCAAATGATATATTTATCGACATTTCAAAACTGCAGTAATATAATTTAAAAATTAATGACAGAGTCAAAAATATAAGGAAATTAGAAAAGAGAAATATTGGAAGTAATCGAACCACATGCTCTGTGAGCTTCATTTACACTGCCCTGTATACTGTGATGACCATATTAATTTAGTTTTGCATAACAAAATATGTGTGTGCCTTTGTACGTATCACCACTATAAATTTATCATCAAGTCAGCAGTCACTTTGTTCATAAGATATATTTTGATGAGCGAAAATAAATTGGTTTAATTCTATTCTTTAATTCTAGAAAATGACCCTCTATTCTATGACTCTTTTCTCATTTCTCAGCATTCATATTAAATGAAAAAATGTTCCCCATGAAAATACGTAAATCGAAAGCTTTTTTTGGGCTATCTAACCCTGCTTTTCGTTTGGATCATGAGGAAATTTTTAAGGTGCCTTTAAGATGGTATACAATTCTCTTAATTTTTATGTAAATATAAAGGCACGCAATAAGTGAATGAACACTGAATTTAGAAACCTAGTACTTGGATTTGAGCCTTGACTCTACACTTAGTTGTTGTATGATCCTGAGCAAACCTCCAAAGTTCTTTGCTCCTGAGTTTTATCATCTTAAAAATGGAGTTAATCCTTCCCTACCACATTTGTGGGAAGATTAGATGAAATGCCCATGTGTAATAATATGCCCTTTGTAAAGTATGTATCACGTTTCACATACAAGAGATTTTTCTCTTATTGCCTGTGCTCAGACCTACAGCAAAGATGTGGGTGGATAAAAGGTCCATACCTTCTCTTTTGTCTCTGGTTTAACCAGGTTAGAGCAAAACAATGTGGAATTGCTGAAGAGAGGTGATTAGACTGTTTAAGGGCTCCGAGTGCTAACATTAGGGACTGTCAATGCAGTGAGCTGTGTACCAGATTTCCCTGCCTGGGAACATCTGAGTTCCAGGCCCAGGGTGGAGAGGCCCTCCATGCATTCACAGTCTATTTGTCTTCTACCTATGAGCAGGGTCATTTACAGAGTACATTTCTGAATTCTACCTGAAAATATTAGGAATTTCAAACTGACCAATGTGGTTCCAGGAAAACCACCACCAATGGCATATGGCACAAATTGAAATGATCTCGCAAGAGAAAACATACTCAATATACTCTTTGCTCTCAACTTATTTAATAGTCCATACATATTTTTTTTTTAATTCCTGAGGCTGGGGGTGGTAGCTCACACCTGTATTCCTAAACAGAGCTTTGGGAGGCTGAGGTAGGAGGATCACTTAAGCCTGGGAGTTCAAGACCAGCTTGGGAAATTCAGTGAGACACTGTCTCTATGAAAAAAATTTAAAAGTTAGCTAGGTATGGTGGTGTCCACCTGTAGTCCTAGCTACTCAGGAAGCTGAGGCAGGAGGATCGCTTGAGTCCAGTAGTTTGAGGCTGCAGTAAGCCATGACTGTGCTACAACACTCAAGCCTGGGTGACAGAGTGAGACTATATCTAAATAAAATAAAATAAAATAAAGTAAATAAGACGGAGATTGTACCTGTATGTCCTTCTGAGCTATGTGCATACGCACACAATTCTGTGGGTGATATCTAGACCAGAGCTTCACACATCAAAGGCCTGGTTAGAAATAAAGAAATTACTTAGGACGACTTTACAATATGAAACCAGGAAAGGGGGATCTTGTATTTTAGAGGAAGCAGTGTATCATCATCTCATTATAAGTATTATCTTGCTTGTGTGGGGAGAACAAGACAGGAGGATACAAAAGAAAGAAACTGACAGTAGTGAAGATGGCTGCCAGGAACTGCCCAAGGGAGATGCTGAAGTTTGTTTCACCAAGTTCTGCCAGTTGGTATCCAGTTTGGCCCCTGTAATAGTCCTGCCTTCCCAGGTTCCAGGTTCCCCTATGGTTAGTCTGTTTGTTTTCTCAAGCCAAATTTCCTAAAACAAGTTCATACTTGTGTACTGTAAGGAGAATATCATTGAAAAATATTTCCAAAACAAGGCTTTTAGGTTCCTAAACGGGGTTAAAATAACAGTTAAGATGAGACAGTTTGGGGAAGAAAGGTGCGGCATTTTCAATAGGGCCTTTGATAATGTGAGGCTTTCCCAATATGATATGGCTTTAGAAAGTTAACTTCCTATGTAAGATTATATGTCTCTGTGAAACAAATAAAACTGTGGATGGAATGCAATTATAGATGGGAAAAGTATGGGTACTACTGGGCAGCTATGGGGATAGAACGTTTTGTCTCTGCTTCAACCCTAATAACTCTCATGCTTCTCCACTCTCTTTCCTGTTTGCGTGACTAAAATGCCCTGAATTCAGTTAAGGGTAATTGAGTTAAATCAGTTTCCTATTGAAATAATATTAAAGTAATGATATATGGTAGAAAAAAAAAAATAGAACTGCTTTGTAAACCTCCGCTTTAATCCTGAGAAACAGTCTGATAAAATTTATTCCTTTCTGCCCTCCCTCTGTGTTTGAAAAATGAAGCAATGTTTTGCAGAGCAATGCATTCCTTTACTTTTTCCTTATGCTGATATCTATCTTCTTCATGTTGGCAAAAGATCATTGAATTCCGTTTCCGAACATCTGAAGTCGTACTCTTGCTGTAGTGACTGCCAGGTCCTGCCACAGAGTCAAGGGAGCTGGAAGGAGCCCTGAGAAGCAGCCTGCTGAGTAAATGGCTAATTAATGTAATGCACTTTAAAAAGTATTCCTAATTGAAAGCTATATTGGAGAGCAAGATGAAGTCATTCATAGAATTTTGGCTCCGTTTCTCTCAGCATGCATGGCTACTTGAAAACAGTCTTTAAACTAATCATTAATGGCCTGTAATGTAAATGTTGAATTTCATTATGAGACTTTTCTTTCTTTATTATATTGAAAAATCAGCTGCTTCTGAAGCTAGGAAGAATAACCTTTACTTGTTTGATGTCTTCTTGTTTCTAAAATGAACTCATTGAAACTGGTATTTGGAGCATAAAGTGAAGTCCTACTCAGGGGTGCCTGGTGTGACTAACCATGCTGTGAATTGTGCAACTCCAGGAAGTGTTATTTACCCAGGCAACAACAGGGCTAGGTCTCCAGAAGTTATGTGATTCAGTAGTCCTGGTCAGAGCGTTATTTTAATAGTACATTTATGGCTCATTCTTCATATCATATCTTCGTAACTGTACATCAGATTTTTCCTCCCTGGTGCATTTGGAAGCATTGAGGTCCAGGCTTGGAACATACCTATTTTTTTTTAAAAAAAGAAGTAAGCAAAAACAGGGGATCTTTCTTCACTAGTGTGGACGTGTGGGTCTTCTTCTAGATCACAAATATGCCAAATTCTTTGAGGCATTGTAGGAATGATCAGACTTGGAAAATTAAGTACAACCACTACATATCTTAAGTGCTACTTTTGTAGGATGCCTGTAAAGATTTTGAAACTGCATTGAAAGAATAATATGCTTTGCATAAATTTTGAGGATTTTTTTTTTTTACTGGTGAAATTTTGAATATTTTTCTTTCTAGAGAGGATTATGAATTCAAAAAGGCAAACAGTTATATAACTTTGTAAGCAAATGGTGATTATTGTTTTGTAAGAGTTTATTTGCATAATATTACAAGGATGTTTATGTTTTACACTGTAAAATAATCAAAGCCTATTTCTCAGGAATTCAGTAGGAAATGTAGATAGTAAGGTTTTGGTTGTTGACTGTGATGTTTATTTTGCAAATTCATTTTTAAATGACTTAAATTCACAACTGCCATTATGAAAAAGCAAGTAGCAAAATAAAGACCAAAATTGCCCCTAAAGACTAATATAGTATATATATTATATACATACATATATATAATAAATATATATTATAATATAATACATACATTATATAGTATGTTAATATAAATTATTTATATGTAAGATATAATTTGTAAATACACACATTATATATATGTATGTGTGAGTGTATACACACAGAGAGATGATATATATAGACCTTAAGCCCACAGGTCTACATTAAATCTTTTCCTCTATGCTTCTCTAGCACCCTGTCTATCCTCTGTTAATTATATTTTCTTGTAATTATTTATTCCGTTGTTTGTATTCTTTACAAGACTGATTCAATGAGTGAAGGAGTTAATAATAAACATCTTCCGTGAGATTCCCTGGATTAAATCTTGGCTGTATTATTTATAAGCTCTATGACCTTGAACAAGTTATTTATAAGCTCTATGACCTTGAACAAGAAACTGGGTCTCAGTTTCTTGATCTGTAAGTTGAGGGAGGTTAACAGCAGTAACTACATCATAACTTTATAATGAGAATTCAATGAGTTTTTAAATGTAAAACACAGAGAACAATTGGCTTATATTAAGTGCTTAATATATATTAACACTGTACATTCCTAGTACACCATGATACATTATGTTTTTATGACAGAACTCAATAAGCTTTTGTTGAATAAATCATACTTTCTGTTATAAAGTGAATGCTTAGGGTCTGGGTAGCATTAGAAAAGATATGTTAAGAAACAAACAAGAAAACACATCATTGCTGCCCTCAAGGAAATTAGACTATCACTGGGGAAGAAGAATTTTTAGTCATAAATCATTTTTCAAAAAGATAAGGCAAAAGGCAACCAATTGGCTATACATTGGTAAACAGAGCAGTTTTCCTCTAACAGAGCAATTCTGTCAGAAATTTAGAGAGAAGCTGGTCTGCTCTGCAGGAGCGTCATTGGGAAAGGTAGGACTTGAACTACACCTAGGAGTATAGTTGAGACCTGACTAAATACAGACACATGAAAGGTTCCTGCTGTACAGAAGCCCAGATGGAGAACATTATATGTTCAGTTAGTGTCAATCCATCTTTGGATAAATTGGTCCTTACTGCAGCTTATCAATTGTCACTTTGATAATTCAGACTTAAAAATCAGCTTTTCCCCCACCTTGGAAATTTAGTGAAGGCTTTGAATTACTAACTAGCATATTTCATCTCCAATGTAAGAGATGTATAGTTAAGAGGGAAGGTAAGGAAAAGGAAGGGAGCAAACACATATGGGGGTTGATTAAAGCCTCTTGTTTGTTTCCTTTTCTTCTTGCTCTCCTAAGAAAAGAGATCAATGGTAAACAAGTTTCTATAACTCTGCCAGACAGTAACCTTTTCAAAAAGTTAGCAATTACTTTTGTGGTTTTTCTTTGTACATTCATCTTTATACTGAATAGAAACACAGAACCATCGATGTCCTTTTATTTATTAAACTCATCTCTAGCTATCAAAATTCTGATGTTTATAATAATTCTCAGCTCACCTACTTTATATAGTAGTTACAAAAAATATTTCTTCAGCCCAGAGTCTAGTGAAATTTGTCTCTGTTTCTTTTTTTTTCTTTTTTGTCAAAATACCTACCTAACATCACTTAAAATGAAATAGGTTGGTAGTTTCAATGTCACCTAAATAGGCAGTCTAGGCAAGTTTTTTGGAAAATGTCTATATCCCAGTCAGTTTTAATGAACCAGCAAAAATTAACTGTCAAACATGTTAAGAGTAGAAACAATAGCACACCGAGCAAGCCAACCAACCAAGCAACCAACCAACCAAACAAACAAACAAAATATGCACAGATCTAGAACTGACAGAGAGCCTGATTTGCTTTAAAACTTGAAAAAAAGGCCAATGGGGCTAAAGTGCAGAGTGCAAAAGGTAGAGAGAAAGGAAGGAGGGAGGGGAAGTTGGTAGCATACGATCACAAAGGAGTCTGTAGGAGGTGCCAAGACATTTTTGTTTCATTATACCTGCAACAAGATGCCACCAAAAGGTTTTAGGCAAGGCTTAATTTAAATTTTTAAAACATTGTGCTGGCTGCTATGTGCACAATTAGTTTAAGAAAAGTAAAATTGAAAATGGCAAGATCAATTAGAAAGCAGTTTTATTAGGGAAGAACTGATTATGATTTGGATTACCATGATTTCAATCAAACTGGAGATAAGCAGAGGGATTTAAGGTAGATTTGACATCTATAAGCAACACTGCTGGATTAAATATTAGCGGGCGTGGAGTAGAGGAATCTGGATGAGTTTCAGTTTTATGGCTTAAGCAGTTCAGCTAATTGTGGTGGCATCTGCTGGTCTGGCAAAGCCTATGAGAGGCAAAAATTTCAGAGTACAGTAAAATATAGTCAAGAATAGAGTCAAGAGTTTTTCTTAGGGCATAGTATATTTGTGATATCTGAATGAAATTTCAATAGTCTATGGTAAGAAGACATTTGAGTATATGAGCTTACTGCTAAGATACGAAGTTTGATATAAAAATGTAAATTTGAGAAATGTGAGCATATAGGTTATGCTCACAGGAGAACATTTTACGGACACAGCAGAGTTACAGAGTAAAACTTTGAATCAAGCTCTGGTAACTTGAACACTTAGCACAGGCACAGGTGGGAGGAAGCTAAGATAGTGCTCATTCTGGAAGCAAAGATAAGTAAGTGTATAAAGAAGGGAAAAAAGCTCAAAGAGACAGGAATAGAAACATATTATTTAGAGTCTGTAACATGCATTGTCAGGCAGCTTGGAGCAGAGTTGTTTTGATCAAGTAATGGAGACAAAGCTAAATAGAAGTTGATTTAAAGGATATTAGAGAAAAGGAAGTAAAGAGAGTGTCAGTAGATTTAGGGAAGAAATGAAATAGATGTATTGGGCAGTAGCTGTCATTTCATGTTCCGCCTAACATTCTTTGTTACTGTTTGGAAATTTTTAGTTACTACAACTAATGCAGGAAATTGGTTGGATATCTCTGCTTTCCCACATGCTGACACTTAACTCTTTTTTAAAAATAACAAACTTCTTTATATTTAACAGTGTTGTCTTAGAAAAGAATGATACAAACCTAACTTGCACGTGCAAATTAGTAATCCTGACAACTCATCTAAAAATCAGACTTTAATTGACTAAACTAAATGAACTCTAAACATTAATTTCAAGTGTAGGGCCTAAAATATTTGAGGTGGAGCACAGATTTAACCTGCCCAGAATCCTGATTTCAATTCTGCTCCTTTTTCTATCTGATACTCTGTCTGGACTGCTCTGCAGGAGTGCTATTGGAAAGGTAGGACTTGAATTACGCCTAAGAGTATAGTTGAGACCTGACTAAATACAGACACACGAAAGGCACCCTCTGTACAGAGCCCAGATGGGTGCACCTTGAAAAGTTGCCTCCTTTCCTCCTGGTTACCTGTTGATACACTAGAGGAGTGTATTTAGGTGACCATGCAATGCCAGGAAAGGAAATGGAATTTCATGCATGATTTGTTAGTTAACTATTCACAGTCTTATGTGCCTCTTAAAGGGACCATAATTAAATTCTTAACTCAGAATCCCTGTCATTTGCACATTGTGAAAGCTATTTAAAATCTATTTTGATCAATCTCTAATTTATCATTTGCTTTACACACACACACATGCGCATACACACACACGAACTGCTTCGAAGTAACCTGTAAAAGATTAAAAGCTGTTAACAAGTTTTAAATTTACTATTATTCAGGGTCACAATTCACTGTTTAATCACTAAAAGGGAACAGCTACATTTCATAATAAAATACAGCATTCTTAGGTATTCTGCTAAATTACCTACTAAGAGAAATTTCCATCTGTACCAGGACTAACTGCCCATACTAAAGGAGAACACAGGGGCTTAGAATTTATCTGCATTACATTCTAATTCTTCAAGCTGTGTCTATATGTTAAAGAGGTGTTTTGGTTTTAATCTATCTAAAGGTGTCAAGCTGATATTCTCATTAATTCAGAGATGTTGGGCCTCTTCATTGCTAGGTCAATGAAATGTTCAGTGGGTGGCACTGTGCTGAGGGTCTCACAGTGAGACCAGGAGCTCTAAGTATAAAACCAGCTTCGTACATAAGGTAGCAATCATTAAAGTCAATCTGAATTTCAGCGGAGGTTTTTAGCACCATGCCAAAGATTTTAGCTGATTGCCAGTTGCACACTTCTTGTTTCATCATCTGTACTATTTGTGTTATCTTTATTCTTTCTCTACTATGTTCCTTACTTCAACCTACAAATAAAAAAAACTATTATGTGATTTTGGATATCAACCTCAACTAAGAAAACAATGACCTAAACAAGTTTTTGTTTTGCGAGTCTTTCTCGCACTGTCGCTCAGGCTGGAGTGCAGTGGCGCCATCTCGGCTCACTGCAAGCTCCGCCTCCCGGGTTCACGCCATTCTCCTGCCTCAGTCTCCCGAGTAGCTGGGACTACAGGTGCCCACCACCACACCCGTCTAATTTTTTTGTGTGTATTTTTAGTACAGACGGGGTTTCACTGTGTTAGTCAGGATGGTCTCGTTCTCCTGACCTCGTGATCAGCCTGCCTCGGCCTCCCAAAGTGGCGGGATTACAAGCGTGAGCCACCGCACCCGATCCACAAGTTTTTAAATTACTTTAACCTAGCTAATGTCCTAAAAGTCATTTTTCTAGGTTACTTCTATCTGGAAGGTAACACTTGTTTGTATTCTATTTGATATTCCTTTGCTTACAAATTTTAGTAAGAATCATTCTATGTATGCATAAGCAGTAATGAAAGTGAAATATTTGTTACATTTGTTTGCTTGACTGAGGACCAAATTTTAATAGTTCTACCCTAATGTTCTTCGAGTGTTTGATATATTGATCAGAGTTCATCTTCATAACTACAATACTAGTTTTACAATCTGTAAAATAACAGATAAGTCAGGAAATCACTGTGTAAGATGTGAAATATAGAGTCATCATTCATTCTGGAGGCTGGTATGTTCACAAGATTAGTACAAAGAGACGTCTCCACTTTGTGCCAAGGGCGAAGTATTTAATGTTCCACATTAAAGTTGCTGTTCCAGTGTTGGGGTAGTTAGATGTGTTAGAGATTATAGGAGAAGGAAATGGCATCTTTCACTCTAAAGTCAACCACTGAAATATGAAGCAAATTGAGAGTAACTAGAATTAAATACCATTAAATAATGGAATATGAATTTTTAGTAGAACATCATGAATAGTACAATTTTCACTTGTTCATATTTTGGTTTGTTGGTTGCTTATTATTTTTTGCTAATATATTCATATCACTTCTCTCATCAAAGTCAAGACGCATTTGAGAGTGAAAATCAGTGATTAAAAAACAACATAATGTAACATTTGAAATATATACAGGTATATTTGTATATTTTTACAATTGTAGCTTCTATTTCAACTGGAAAATATCCTAATTAATTAGGATGTAGTTAAAAAAAAAAATGAACACCATACCAGCGATATTTCATACTCATTGGTGTCTTCGGGAAGAACATTGTTTTGCTTTAAGACACTGTGCTATGCAAAGTCATACGTTTATATTATACAAGTAATTAACTGCAAAAAAGCAAATAACTGTACCTTCATTGTTGAACATTTTGTACAACTTATAATGGGATTCTTAGCAATATCAGATGTTCAGTATTTATTAGGATGGCTGGTAAACAAACTCTTAATATTCCTGTCATAATTTTCTTCAGATCTCATTATCTTGGACATGGTCTATTTTCATCACTCCATTCCAAAATACTTGTAACCAGCCAGTAGGTAGTGTATTTGCTATCACACTTGCCCTGTGTCAAATACTATTGGAGAAGCTGCATATATTTTTGGTATCTGAGCAAGTCAAAGTTAAATTGAAGAAGATACATTTATTTTGGATTTCGTTGAATATATTTTGCACTTATAGTACCATATTCTTTATAGAAAATTATATTACAAATTATTGTCATATGGATAAGTGACTATATTGCCAAATGGATAAGTGACTATATTGCCAAAGACTATATTGCCAAAAAATGTAACTTAAAATATAATTAAGTTAGTGCTACCCATTCCAATGTAGAAATGTTTCCAGGAATACCCTACTCCATACCTAACATCATAACGTGACGGTGTCAGCCCAAAGGTCTTCTCACAATGTAAATATGTCCTAAAACATCAAGCGCTCAAAGTGTGAGGATAGGAAGAAGAAACAAGTATTTAAAAGCGTGAGCAAGAAGCAGTTCTATGTAATATTATCTCAATCATTAAACATGTAAAATAATAAAGGAATAATTTTATTTTCATTGACACTTCATCGAAACAGAATGTTCTCTTGCAAAGTGTAATCCATAATGCAGTGTTTACTATCACAAACATATCATTCATAAGCTTTTGATAAGAATTAAGTGAAATATAATTTGTGAAAATTTCAAGAAAAAGTATGTACCAGTATTTTTAAAAAATCCAGACACCTGTGCTTTATATACCTCAACTATCAATAATAATAAAAATAACTAATTTCACTCAACTATAGTAAAAGATGGTTTAATGATCTTTCCATTATCTACAGATGGTATTTCACAATTTCTGCCATATAAACAAGAAATTTAAAAGTAATACATTTTTAAAAACTAGGAAAAAAGTATTTTATGAATATGTTAGGTAGTTAAATAATATTTTTTCCCTGGATGGCATGATATTCTTATGTTCGTCAACTATTCTTAAATAGAAATTTGTTGTGATTTCTTTTTCTCTTTAAACATGTATTTATTTTTATATTTTATTTTGTGCTTATGTTTGTCTTTTCCTTTAAGAGGGTCCCCTGGTTTCACCAGTTCTTAAACAATTCTGGAAGAGCTGAACACTGCTTAAGATATTTATATTAGTTCGTTCTCACACTGCTTTAAAGAAATACCTGAGACTGCGTAATTTATAAAGAAAAGAGGTTTAATCGGTTCATAGTTCTGCAGGCTGTACAGGAAGCATGCTGGCATCAGCTTCTGGGAAGGCCTTAGGGAACTTGCAATTAGGAAGGAAGACAAAGGAGCCTCAATGCCCATGGCTGGAGCAGGAGAGAGAAGGGGGAGGTGCCATACACTTTAAAACAACCAGATTTTGTCAGAACTCTTATCAGGAGAACAGCACCAAAGGAGGAAATCTGCCCTACAATCTAATCACCCCTTCCCGTTCCCCACCTCCAACATTGAGGATTACAATTCAACATGAGATTTGGGTGGGGACACAAATCCAAACCATATCAATATTCTAGGGAGCAATGTAACAATGTTTAGCCATATTAAGATTAGGTCTTAGCCAAAGTTTTGGTCTATGACTTGGTAATTCTGATCTTAGGTGTCTCTATTCCCCAATAATTCACATAGCCTTTGACTTCCCTACTGTAGTAGTAAGTTGAAAAGTGTCCATAATTGAGAAAATAGATGGAAAAGATATGGTAGTTTGGTATCTCATCATACTGCTTTATGAATAGAAGTAATAAACTAGATCTTAAAAACAGCTTTCAGTGGAGAAATACAATTTAATTCTCTAAATTGAAAGCAATCATACGCACTTTGCCAAAACCCTCATGCAAAAAAAATCATAGACAGTGTCTACAGTAGGAATGATGAATGGAAACAAATGAAGGTATAAAACACAACAGATGTGAGAATTTTCCATGAACTAAAAACCAGCATTTTTCCCGAACCTGAGAACGATGGACTCACACTTGTTCATTTAATGTCAGAAAGAAAAAGAGAAAAACAGATTGATTAGTTATCATGAGAATAATTATTTATAGGTTGCGTATACACACTATGTAGTGTAGTGCTAGGTATACTGTAGAGATAATTATTCTTGGCTCTTGTTATATACAAAATTAAATAATCTGTGATAGATAATGATGGCATATATTCAAAACAGACTATAAAAATATATGCAACTAAAGGAATGCATGTATAGTCCAGCTTCCTCCTTCTTTGCTTTAAGTTCTCATAGTCCCCAGGACTAACTCTTAATTTTTTCCCTTGCCATTGTTTTCCCTCAATTTTTGTATTATTGTATTCCTACCACAAAATTCACTAACACTGGTAGTTTAAATTCCAGAACTCTGGGAACAAATGCTTACTAGATAATTCTATCAACACAAACTCAACAAATGCACAGCCGAACTTAGTATGTTTTGTGCAAAATGTCCTCCTCAGCCTAGATATTGAGATTAACATTATTTGCTAAAAAATTGAAAAACTACTTGAGTCCTCCATCAATCGAAATTCAAATCCCATTTATTCCATATCTTAGCACCTCTCATCTATTTCCATCTTCATCTTTTGATAGGACTCTTGCATTGGTTTCTTATGTTTTTCCTTTGTCTCCATCAATTGTGTTCTCTATAGTGATATTCATCACTACAAAAATTAAAAAAAATCCATCCTTTTAAAAATAAAAATCTGAACAAAAAGTACATTTAACTTCATTATTTGGTTCTAAACTTTATTTGCAACATCATCAACATCACCATATAATCACATTTAAAAAAATAATATGCATTTCAGGAGGCTGAGGTGGGAGGATTGCTAAAGCCCAGGAGTTCAAGGCCAGCATGGGCAACATAGCAAAATCCTTTCTCTATGAAAAACAACAAGCCAGGGGCAGTGGTTTACGTCTGTAATGCCAGCATGTTAGGACGCCGAGGCAGGCACATCGCTTGAGGTCAGGAGTTCGAGACCAGCCTGGCCAACATGGTGAATCCCCATCTCTACTAAAAATACAAAAATTAGCAGGGCATGGTGACACATGCCTATAGTCCCAGCTACTTGGGAAGCTGAAGCAGGAGAATCATTTGAGCCTGGGAGGCAGAGGTTGCAGTGAGCCAATATTGCTCCATTTGCACTCCAGCCTGGGCAACAGAACAATACTCCATTAAAGAAAAGAAAAGAAAAGAAAAGAAAAGAAAAGAAAAGAAAAGAAAAGAAGAAAAACAACAAAAACAGTCCATTTGGAATTAGTGTTCATAATTCTGCCATTTTTTTAACTCCAAAATTTATTTACACATGCTATCTTCTTTATCTTCTGCCTGCTCAGGCTTCTAGATCAAAGGTCTCTTGCTCCTCACTCAATTGTTCTTTGATTTTATTTTATTTTTATTTTATTTTATTTATTTATTTATTTATTTATTTATTTATTTATTTATTTATTTTTTTTTTTTGAGACGGAGTCTCACTGTGTCTCCCAGGCTGGAGTGCAGTGGCGCGATCTCGGCTCACTGCAAGCTCCGCCCCCCGGGTTCACGCCATTCTCCCGCCTCAGCCTCCCAAGTAGCTGGGACTACAGGCGCCCGCTACCGCGCCCGGCTAGTTTTTTGTATTTTTAGTAGAGACGGGGTTTCACCATGTTAGCCAGGATAGTCTCGATCTCCTGACCTTGTGATCCACCCGCCTCGGCCTCCCAAAGTGCTGGGATTACAGGCTTGAGCCACCGCGCCCGGCTTATTTATTTATTTATTTTGAGACAGAGTCTCCCTCTGTCGCCCAGGCTGGAGTGCAGTGACTGGATCTCAGCTCACTGCAAGCTCCGCCTCCCGGGTTTACGCCATTCTCCTGCCTCAGCCTCCCGAGTAGCTGGGACTACAGGCACCCGCCACCTCGCCTGGCTAGTTTTTTGTAATTTTTAGTAGAGACGGGTTTTCACCGGGTTAGCCAGGATGGTCTCGATCTCGTGACCTCGTGATCCGCCCGTCTTGGCCTCCCAAAGCGCTGGGATTACAGACTTGAGCCACCGCGCCCGGCCTGATCTCATTTCTTAAGCAAAATTCTTCTTTGCCCTAGTATATTCTATTTTGTCCATAACAATCTCATATTATTTGCATTGGTTATATTTATTTATCTGTTATTCCTGCTATTGGAGTATAAGTCCCTTGAAAGCATATACTGTGTCTTATATGTATTTTTTATCTTAGTATAGCGGTGCAAAATTGGTACTCAATAAATACATGGTATGCACATTGATGAACCATGAATAGATGAAACAACCTAAAATTCTTTCTATAGCAGAATTGATAAATTGCTGTGATTTCATACAAAGAATATTTTATTTTATTCAGCAATAAAAATAAATTAATCACAGAAATATGATTTTAAGCAAAAATGCCAGACATATAAAGAAAAAAAAATATAATTTTATCTATACTGTTAGGATAAAAAAACTCCCTCTGCCCTCTTACGTTCAATGATGGGAAACTGCAAATTAAACAGACAAAAGATAGATTTTAAAGATTTTTTAAAAAATATTTATTCATATTCCTATGGAGTTACCAAAGAAATAGCTAGCTGGGTAAATGGCTAAAGTTAGAGGTTTATATACCTAATTTGGTAGAGAAAGGGAGAAGGAGAAAAGGTTTCTATGGGAATAATAAATAGGTTTCTTTAGCAAAGATAAATAGATTGTTAGAACAAACTGGAAATAAAAAACTTTGTTTATGCAGATGTCAGTGGTCTTTCTCTCATCTTCATGGCCATGAAACTATCCCAGAGAGGAAATTTATGATAGCTTGATTTCACAGTATTGCCCCTTTAAATCAGATAAGAAAGGCTCTAAGAAGGACGATTTTGGCATTTGTTGAAGTTTTGAACGTATTTAGCTTAAAATAAACTTTGTACTAACTCTGGGGTTCCGAAATAGCTCTCCACAACATGAAGTTAAAGAAACAACGAGAAAACAGGTAAATGTGTAATGTTAGCAGTTAGGATATGGGTTACTTTTTTAAGGAGATGGAAGTGATTGAGAGGGCCTAAGAGAGGACTTTTGTAATATTGGTGGTATTCTATTTCTTGCTCTGGGGAGCAGTTGTTTCAGTTGTTTACTTAGATATATTCAGGTCGAGGGAATTTGTGGAGTGATATGTGCATGGCTTCTGTAATTTTCTGTCTGCATATTTTCCCCAAAAAAGGTTATTAAAGAAGAATGAAAGAATAAATGAATAAATTCAATTTGATGTTTAATCAAAATTGAGTTCAATATGTCGAATAGTAGGTAGCAGAGAAATCATGGAAGTGTGTAATCAGGACCAATTGACTATCTTTATAATTAATCAAGTAAAGATTATGAATGGCTGATTTCTGAAATTGCTTAACTGGAGGAGAAATATTGACCTCCTACCTCTGAGATATATTGAGGCTCAGACTTATACAAGTAATGATGTACTTAGCTCTGGACTTGGATGCCACAAAGGACCTCAAAACTATTTCCCAAACTGAACCCATCATCTCTTCTTCCTACTGGCCAGGCCAGTGGCATCACTTGTGTTTTCTGATTTAGTAAACATCGTCATCAATCTTTCAGTTTCTCAAGTCAGGACCCTGGAAGGTAAAATAGAGTCATCCAAGCAATCAATACATTCTGTTTATCATGCTTTGCATATATTTCTTAGGTATGCCTATTTCTTCCCATCTTCACCGTCCTGTTCATGTCAGGGCCATCACCTCCTTTGCCTGCATTGCTATAGCATCCATAGCTATAGCTAGATTGTTTTACTAGCTCTGGTATTATCTTTACTGTCATTTATTTTCTATAATGCAGACAGAATGATCTTTCTAACTACCTTCAGAGAACTGAACAAAGGTGTATTTTAAGAATGCATTGCCCTGAGGTGAGTTTTGTGAGAATAAAACAAATAGCTTCTTTAAAAAAAATGGAAAGTATAGACATCACATTTCTTACATGTCACAAAGTTAGGATGGCATTCTATTTATATACATAAACAGTCTCTCTATTTAGAGTTAGCATTCAGGAAAAGAAATTGTTTCCACAGTAATACATATTAACACATAAATTCAAATTCAATAATAAAGCCACACATTTTCAGATGGAGTAATTCCATTTGGCTGCTCTGTGTAACAAAAACTAAAAATTTCCATACAATGTCCACAAATTAAATGCAGTAAATTGTACCTCCAAGATTTTGATGAAAATATATTTGAAGCATAGATATAATACACAACACCCCAGAAATTTTATCCTAGCGATGACTTAAATATAAAATTTAAGTGTCAAAATGAAAAACTATGAGGAGCTATATCATTTCTGAAAATTCTTTTAGGTGGTGCATGAGCAAAAATGTTTGACAACTAATAGATTCAATTGACAATAAAAAAATTCACCTAATGAGAAAAGGTTTCACTATGAACATTATGAGTAATATGACGATTGTCTTAAACTCTTAAGGAAGGAAGACATACCTTTTAATTCCCTCAAGGTAGTAAATGTTTTACATAACAGGTATATATGAGGTTTTGACCTTCTGACATTTCAATGTACTACACAACACTTAGAAGAGAAATTCCAGTGATTATGACTTTCCTATGAAAAATAAAACTTTTAATTTACTCTATAAGAAAAATCCACGTTTATAGCGATGTCTATTGAAATTTTCTCTCAATTTATGCAAGGCAAATTCTCTCTCACAGCATGATAATGAAATTTCATCTGAGCAATAAATAAAAGCTTCAGCTCCAAGAGTATAATATACCTGTATTGGTATAAAGAGTATTTGTAGGTAGTATTGAAATGTTTCTGCTGGGCTGGAAACTAAATAATGCAGAATACAACTAAAAAAGTAATGAGTAAAATGTGATAACATTTTGATGTCTTAAACTGAAGATTTTTCAATGATTATTATTTTTAACATAAATTTTGATAGCAGTGGCAATCTTGTCCACTGTCCACAAATAAAGTGTGTTTAACTATTTATTATTAATCATTTATTCAATTATTTCAGAAAGATTAAGATATCTTAATTACATGTTTTCTTAAACCTATGTTTACACAAATGTATAACATTTACACAAATGTAAATATAAATATTTATGTTCCAATTCAGAGTTTTAAACTTTTGCTAAAATATTATTAGAGAAAATGCTATACAACTTTTTATTCCTGATAAGTTTATTTAAAAATTTATTATGAACAATTGTTAATCAGTTAATTTCTACTTTCAGGCTTACAATTTTTACAGTTACATTTTTATAATTTTTATTTTCGGGCTCATTTTTTACATCAAGTCTGAATGTAAAATCTTAAAATATCAAATAATTAATTTCCATGACAATATGTTTAACATCTCTTGACAACTATAAGCCAAAAATATTATTTAGTAAACACTCAGAAGCAATAACAAATGGCATTCCAAAATTTTTACAAACGTAACTCTTTTTCTATTATTCCCCCACCAAAAAATTTGCCAAACAGGCTTACTAAAACAAAAAACTTTGCTATTAGTCTTGATGCCCAACAGAAAATGTACTCACAGTCCTGCACAAAAAGTTATCTCATTAAGATTCATCAAAATCAAGCTGTACAAAGAAGAGATTCTGCATCTCTAAAATAGCAAAAACAAAAAAATAAAATCTTAAAATAGAAGCCGTCTTAGTCATATATTCTTATGGGTTATATCAGGATGAAATAAATCTGTGCATTGCTTAAACAGAGTAGGCTACCAGTGGAGTTTGGAAATGATATGTCAAATGGTAGGTGGAGCAGATTTCCAGGAATAGAGAGAGAAAGAGAGAGAGAGAGAAAAAAAAACAAAACTACAAACATAAAACCAAAAACAAAAACTGATGTACTCTTTATGTCTTATGAAATTCACAAGGTGAGCCACAGATGAGAACAGATGATGCCTACTAACAAACAACTAAGATAGTCAACCCAATAATCTATTGTTTCCCTCTGAGGATGAGTGTCTCCATGAGCATAACAGAAAATCACAGACCAATGGGAAAGACAATAGAAAGCACAGGGTCAGAAAAGCCTATAGAGATTAATTCTACCTATCGACAAATACAATAGACTTGGTATAGAAATTCTTTAATTTTTATTCTTCAATTTTGATAGTTAGCTTGCAACGTCAATACTGAACATTGAATTTTACCTGAATTATATACACCTGGTATTAAGAATTTCTGGTAGTTTATTGGGAATGACATTGAATTTATAAGTTTCTTTGGGCAATATGGCCATTTTAACAATATCGATTCTTCCTATCCATGAGCATGGAATGTTTTTCCATTTGTTTGTGTCATTTCTGATTTCTTTGAGCAGTGGTTTGTGGTTCTCCTTGTACAGATCTTTCACCTTCCATGTTAGCTATATTCCTAGGAATTTTATTCTTTTTGTGACAATTGTGAATGGGAGTTGATTGTGGTTTGGCTTTTGGCTTGACTGTTGTTGAAGTACAGAAATACTAATGATTTTTGCACATTGATTTTGTATCCTGAGACTTTGCTGAAGTTGCTTATCAGCTTAAGAAGCTTTTGGGCTGAGACAATGGGGTTTTCTAGATATAGGATCATGTCATCTGCAAATAGGGAGAGTCTGATTTCCTATTTGAATGCCCTTTATTTCTTTCTCTTTCCAGATTACCCTGGCCAGAACTTCCAATACTATGTTGAATAGGAGTGGTGAGATAGGGCATCCTTGTCCTGTATTGGTTTCCAAGGGGAATGTTTCCAGCTTTTGCCCATTCAGTATGATATTGGTTGTGGGTCTGTCATGTACGGCTCTTATTATTTTGAGGTATGTTCCTTCAATATCTAGTTTATCGAGAGTTTTTAACATGAAAGAATGTTGAATTTTATTGAAGTCCTTTATTGCATCTATTGAGATAATCATGTGGCTTTTCTCTTTAGTTCTGTTATAGGATAATTACATTTATTGATTTGCATATGTTGAACCAATCTTACATCCCAGGAATGAAGCCAACTTGATCATGGTGGATAAGGTTTTTGATATGCTTCTGGATTTGGCTTTCTAATATTTTATTGAGGATATTTGTACCAACGTTCATCAGGGATATTGGCCTGAAGTTGTCTTTCTTTCCCTTCCTTCCTTCCTTCCTTCCTTCCTTCCTTCCTTCCTTCCTTCCTTCCTTCCTTCCTTTCTTCCTTTCTTTCTTTCTTTCTTTCTTTCTTTCTTTCTTTCTTTCTTTCTTTCTTTCTTTCTTTCTTTCTTTCTTTCTTTTCTTTTTTTTTTTGTATCTCTGCTGCCAGGTCTTGGTACAAAACTGGAGAAAACTATTTTAAAATTCATATGGAACAAAAAAAGAGCCTGAATAGACAAGACAATCCTAAGCAAAAAGAACAAAGCTGGAAGTATCACACTACCTGACTTCAAAGTATACTGTAGGGCTACAATAACCAAAACAGCATGGTACTGTTACAAGAACAGACACATAGACCAATGGAACAAAATAGAGAACCCATAAATAAGACCATACACCTACAGTGATTTGATCTTTGATAAATCTGACAAAAACAAGCAATGGGGAAAGGATTCTCTATTCAATAAGTGCTGCTGGGACAACTCGCTAACTATATGCGGAAAACTAAAACTGGAACTCTTCCTTGCACCATATACAAAAATAAACTCAAGATGGATTATAGACTTAAATCTAAAAACCAAAACCGTAAAAACCAAACCTATGAAATCCTTAGAAGAAAACCTAGGCAATACCATTTAAGACATAGGCACAGTCAAAGATTTCATGATGAAGATGCCAAAAGTAATTTCAACAAAAGTAAAAATCAACACATGGAATCTAATTAAACTAAAGAGCTTCTGCAGAGCAAAAGAAACTATCAACACAGTAAACAGAAAACCTACAAAATGGGAGAAAATTTTTGCAAACTATGCATCTGACAAAGGTTTGATGCCCAGCATCTATAAGGAACTTAAAGGAATTTATAAGAAAAAAATACCCATTAAAAAGTGGGCAAAGGACATGAACAGACACTTCTCAAAAGAAAATATACATGCAGTCAACAACTGTATGAAGAAAAGCTCAATATCATTGATCATTAGGGAAATGCAAATCAAAACCACAAGGAGATATAATCTCACACCAGTCAGAATAGCTATTATTAAAAAATCAAAAAATAAAAGAAGCTGGTGAGGTGGTGGAAAAAAAGAAATTCTTATAGACTGTTGGTGGGAGTGTAAATTAGTTCAACCATTGTGGAAAACAGTATGGCAATTCCTCAAGACCTAAAGACAGAAATACCATTCTACCCATTACTACCCATTACAGCAATCCCATTACTGGGTATATATGCAAAGAAATATAAATAGTTTTGTTATAAAGACATATACATGTATATATTCATTGAGCACTATTCACAATAGCATAGACAGTGAATCAACCTAAATGCCCATCAATGAGAGACTGCATAAAGAAAATGTGGCACATATACAT
The DNA here is from genome assembly GCF_003255815.1 of Theropithecus gelada. NCBI lineage: Eukaryota > Metazoa > Chordata > Mammalia > Primates > Cercopithecidae > Theropithecus > Theropithecus gelada. The sequence continues at coordinate 45,044,877 of NC_037672.1, forward strand.
CATGAAATACTATGCAGCCATAAAAAAGAATGAGATCATGTCCGTTGCAGGGACATGGATGAAGCTGGAGGCCATTATGCTTAGCAAACTAATGCAGGAACAGAAAACTAAATACAGCATATTCTCATTTATAAGTGTGAGTTAAATGCTGAGAACACATGGACACATAAGCGGCCTATTGGAGGGTGAAAAATGGGAGGAGGGAGAGGACTAGGAAAACTAACCATGCATATTAGGCTTAATACCTGGGTGATGAAATAATCTGTACAACAAACTCTGGTGACACATGTTTGCCTATGTAACACACCTGCACATCCTGCACTTGTACCCTTAAACATAAAATAAAAGCTTTTTTAAAAAAAAAAAATCTGCCTTATATTCAGATTTTCCTAAATATAAGGAAATTATTAAGGAAGGATATGCCCACCTTCTTGTATCCTATGAGTCTATCTGAGGAAATTTAAGAAAATACTGTGTTGAAACTACTAATAGAGTGAGTCCTAGTACTTGTGGTCAATATTATGAGGACAATCTGTATTATTTCCATATGGAATTAATAATTAGAGAATCTTAGTTCAACAGCAACTTAGGTATCAAGATCCAACATATATGATAGCCAGTTTAAGAAGAATTTACCAGTAGTAATGAGGAAAATTCTCCAGTTAATTCAACTCAGTCAAAAATATGTTTTCCTGTTATTCTGACAGCAATAATGCCTTGGGCTGTTATATAACAAATAAATTCAGTGACAACATTGATGAGTGGGGTTGATACAGCCATTATCTCTCTCCAATAAAATGCTAGAAGCAAGCATCTTTGGATGATATTCTAAACACCCATGGGACTGTTAGAACTTTTACCACAAGGGGGTGAGCCCAGGATGCACCTGATGTTAGACACCCAAAGAAGAAAGAAATTCCCCTTGAGTAGAAATTTACATTGCTTTTCTAGGAGAATAGAAGGAGCAATTCTGCACATGTGCCACTAAGATGATAAAATAAGTTGACACATAAAGTAATGCTAACTGCCCCAATTTTTCCACCTTAATTGAATTCTCAGAAAGAAGAGGAAATAGGTCCCTAATAATGAAGTGACAAAAACAAAAAGTGAGTTCTGACTTATAAAAAATTCTACAAAGACTTGAGTTATTTATCTAGATATTTTTAAATAAAAACCTGACTTAAATATTTAAAAATTTTCACACTTTAAATATTTTAAAATTAATATTAAAATAATACTAAAATTAAATATTTTTAAGTATTGTATGTTTGTTTGCTTTTACTTGCATTTGGTTGTGTTATGGTAGTAATTTCCATCAGTCTATTTGAAACTTTTAATCAAACATTTAGTAAATTACATGTATTATTTTAAGCACTGGGCTAAGGGAGAAGATATAAATATACTTTATTAATATATTCAGTAATTGATTAATTATTAATCCAGACATTAATTTATTATAAATACATTAATTTATCAAAAATTTGAATACTGTCTATTATGGACTCTGGCGATTCAAAGGGAAACAAGGCAAATGAGATTTCTGATCTATCAAATGTACATTATAGTGAGTGAAACAGAAAACAAACAGGCAAACACAGTTTTCAAAAATACACAATTAAAGATTATGGTAAGCGATGAGAGAAAGAAACAAGGATACATGACAGGGTCTGTGTGCTCATTTTCAGAGTCAACAAGGATGAGGTAAGGATCGTTGATCTGAGAAATCAGCATTCCATTCCACAGTCCAACCTGGGAAAATAAAATCTTGAAGGTAACCAGTGTATGCCATCCCAGAATATGCCACCCTGGCATAGTGATTATTTTGAGCTGACAGCTGTTCTCCTCTCTACCAGGAAGGGCAGGATAATTCCTGATCACCAGAGACAACAACTCTAGATGCTTATCAGCCCAGAGATGGCACCAGAGGAAACTACTTAACAAACCTTGCTAAACTCTTATCTTCCATTATTTCCCCATGTATTTTATCTTCCCACAATTTGCAGCCCCTAGAATTTCAATCCTTTTCCATTGTCTTGTTACTTCTTTACAGATTTTTATTTGCTAAAATGCCATATAAACCCAAGTACTAACCACCCCTTTGAGTTACTAAAAGGGGTAACTCTTCAGTTACAAGTTCTTCTGTGTATATGAGTACTTCTGTGTATACGTGCAATGCATGCAGTAATAAACTTTGAATTTTTTTTTCTTGTTAATCTGTCTTTTGTCAGTCTGATTTGTGGGGTCTCAGTGAATGAACCTAAAACAGGTAGAGGAAAAATAATAGTTTTTCTTCCCTTATAATCCCAAAAGCCAAAGTCAGTAGTGGCAGCCACTAATAAGGAAACTAGTCAAATCCCTTAAACTTGCTAATATTGCAAAAATGTGTCATACAAGGATCTTGAAGCAGCTGCTTGTTCAAGCATTAGAAAGCCTGAGTGTTTTTACATTGCAGAAATGTGCCGGTTGATAGTTGCAACCAGAAAAGCCGCATCTGAGAAGTTCAGAGTGTGGTGCTGGGCACTGAAGTGGGAGCTGTCAGAGAGATGTGTAGGAGCCTAGAGGACCAAAGCAGATCGCTCGATAAGACGGGATTTAGCAGAACTGCTATTTGTCTTATTCACACTTTTCAAATGCCATTCTTTTCAAATGCCCTTTTGTGAGTTTGTATTTGAATGAAGAAAGGGAATAACACAATGATAAGATATTGGGAAAAAGCAAATATCTAATTTTCCTTTGTAAAAAACACATTCATAATCTATTGTTTTTATTTTATCTTGTGCCTCACATTTAAAGAAAAAAGAAACACTTAATATTTGCTGATAAGGAGAAAATAAAAATGGATGGTGGAAGTTGCACAGAAGACAAAAGCACAGAAAGAACAGTAGCTGTTACTTTTATTTAACATTTTGCCAAAACAAAGTGAAGTAAAAATAAGTGGGCTCTATATATTTTGTCACATACAAGTAAGGTTTGGCTTTCTCCTTGCAGCCGAATCGATTAGTCTGGAATGTTTTCTTTGCCCTTGACTTTCCTTTTTCTGACTAAATCTTGGTTTAGCTTTTCCCCAATCTAAGGTAAGACCCTCGCTGTACCCCCTCTGTCTTTTTTTTTAACCTACTCTATGTTTTCTGTTCCCTACACCACTTTATGCTTGTCTGATCCAGAAGCATTTATTCTATGTTTTAGGAAGTGTGCCTGCCTAAAATGAGGCTGTGAGATCCATGAAAACAGAACCCGTACCTGTCTTGACCAGTATTGTGTCCTAAGTGCCTAGACGCTTAGAAAGAGGGCCTTTCATAACCAATAGATAGCTAGTAAGTGTCTGACCAAAAGGTCAATAGGCAAGCAATATTCTTCTTTTATTCCTTCCTTCCTCCCACCCCATCCCTCTCTTTCTCCTTCTCTTTCTTTTTTTGGGCCCAAGTCATGGGATAAGCATTTCATATAATTATATATTTGAAACAGTATTGCCATTATAAAGGAAAAGAACACATTTCTGAATTCAAGTTGTAAAACACAGGAGATTAAGGGTTTTAAACAATGAATTTTTCAATATTTCAATACATTGGTGAGCCTTAATGCAAATAATTCACAAATGACTTCCTTCTGCTCTGTAATAAGAAGTTTTGTCTGTGCTCTTTGTTTTTGAGTGTTATTTTCCTTAGAGTATAGGCAAAAGAAGTTTTTCTATTTTCCCTTTTGTTTATCTCTCAAAAAATCCAGTAATTCAGAAGAAGAAAGCTTGCCTGCACTCAATTTTATCATCCCTTTGATAAAGCAAGGCTGAGTCATTAAATAGCACATCTCCTCTCACCTGTTGCTTTGTTCATTAGGAAAGACACAGAGCCCGCAACTGTAAAGAGCAGGTTTTAGAGAAAGCTGTCTCATAAACTAAACAGAAAAATGTTACAAGGAGTACACAATGACCCTTTTATAATATTTCCATCTCCTTTTTTTTTTTTTTTTTTTTTTTTTTGAGACAAAGTCTCACTCTGCCGCCCAGGCTGGAGTTCAGTGGCACCATCACGGCTCACTGCAGCATCTACCTACCAGGGCTCAAGGGATCCTCCCACCTTGACCTCCCAGAGGGCTGGGATTACACACATGAGCCACTGTGCCTGGCCTCCATCTATTTTAAAACATAAAAAAATATAGAAATAAGCCTTTCAAGGCATCACGTAACAAGCCGTCCTCCTTTATACTTCCTGGGAGAGGAAGCAGGTGGGAAAACTATGAAGTTTAGGAAACCCAAATGTTAAGACTCTTAGAAGTTTTAACAGTAAGAATGTTTCCTAAGAGAAGCATTCTTCAAAGTAGTTCCTGAAAGACACTCTTCAGAGAACAAAAGACAAAGTGTTTATGGACAAAGATGTTTGGGAAACACTACACATTATGTCCCTTGCTTAGATTAATGATACACAGGCATAGGTTAAACTCTAAGAAATACTACGAAAGGAATGTATTTGATTTTGGTGACAGAATAATTTACTGTGGTTTTTAATCTCATTTTTAATTTACTACTGTGTCTTCTTCATATCATTCAGGCAAGTAGCCAGATCTTTTCTCATTTCTTATTTCTTGGTTTCTTGGCTCAAAGCAGAAGATGCTTCGCATGATCACTTTCTCTCTTTGTGAAAGCATAAGGTTATTGAAAGAAGGATGGTAAGTGTCCTAAAGGGACAAGGAAGAGTTTGGAACAGATACAAACAAGACATTTTTCTAGACTGAGAATCAGACCTGAAATCAGCAGTTCTTGGTTTTGATAGGAACGCACATCTCAATCGTTGACTTTACCCTCTACAGATGACAAAATCTAGAGGGTAGAGGCTACATGGCGTGGGGGGAGCTTAGGTCCGAGGGCTTTAAACATTAGAAAAATTACAACTCATGTGGCCCAAGGTTGGCACAAAAGCCATGGGGCAGCCTGCCATTGGGGGCCTTGTGAGCTGAGACAGTGAAGATGCCAGCAGTTGCCATGATGGACTGTCTATGAGCAATACTTCCCACACATATCCCAGCACCCATCTTAGCCTCTAGTGTTCTTGTGCAACCTGAGTTTATAAGCAAGCAACAGAGAAACACTGATAATGGCTCATGTTGAATTTCCTGCTAAACTAGCACAATGTGTAGCTCCAAATTGAATTGGGTTGCTATTTAAAATAATTTAATATAATTCTTCTTTTACACTTGAGTTTATGAAATAAGATTCAGAGCTATAACAGTTTCCATCTGAATCCTCTTCTTAAGTAACACAGTTAATTTATGTAGCTCCTGACATATGTAAGGGACCCAGATATACTAAAAGAATAAAACATCTTATGCAACTGCTATTCCATGAAACATATTTGGGGATTGCAGCTGTGTAGTGTCCCTTTGAAAGGACTTCCTCTATTAGAAGTGTGTGTTGCTGCGGTTAAATCTGTCCTTTCTACTACCACCCAAAAGGCAGATACTCATATCCCTGTTAACCCAAAAGGAGAGAGCCCGTACAATGTCACTCCTGAAGCATCATTTATTTTTCAAATACTCAGGTATCTGGGAAAGCTGCGCCAGTTCTGCCACCAATCTGGCTATACATGTCACTGTGGGCCCAGAAAGGAAGGCTCTTTGCTTTGATGTGCCCTTAAAGCGGAAAAATTCTGGTGGCTAAGGTTAAAACATTCTGAACCAGACAATACCAATTAAAATATACCCCAAATTACAGGTAATATCACCAACTCTGGGGCTAGACTTCTAGGTTCAAATCCCAGCTTTGCTCCTTAATTGATGTGAGCAAGTTATATAAGTTGCTTTATCCATAGAATGGTGATAATACTAATAACTATTTCACAGGATTATTATAGATTAATAAATTTTAAAATGTGACATTTTCAGAAAAGTACTTGACACATATTAATCATTATTATTGTGTACATTTAATTAACAAGAATAGATAAATTGCATCATTTCAAAGGTTTACATTTTCTTTCTGTATCATTATGGTTGTTTCAAACTACTTTAAGGCAAAAATGAAAATGCCTAGAGATCTCTTCTGTTATAATTATATAGAGCAAATCAAATCCATATATGTTTTTAGATATATATTCAATACTCTAGATAAAAGCATAAATCAGGAAAAAATATCTATTTATAAATGCAAATGTGTAGATGGGTCTTGCTATGAGTAATATTTAAACTTAAGTCAGTTGATATGAAATCAAAGATGGAAACGTTTCTGAAATACAGTGCAATACAACTCCAGTGGAAATCTTGTTCTTTTTTAAGTAAGGAATGAGAGATTCTGAAAGCTATTTAACACTTTACAGTACAATCACAGTACATCATCACAAAGAAATTTAGTCCAGGTGGTGCAGTAATTGTGATACGTGGGGAAACTTCATAGCTCACTGGCTGTCAAATGTGAATTTCCATATGGGAAGTGATTTAAGTCTATTATACTGTAGAGTAAGAGAGTGAAAGCTCTAAATTGAGCTTGCATTGGTTATCAACTGTCTCTATTTTAAGTGCCTTTTATGGCTTTGTGGATATTCCTATAAAACAATATTTTTACAAAGCAAAATATTTAATACTCTAAAGTCAGTATACTTGCTATGACACTATCAAATATCATAATAAAAATGAGTTAAGCAATTTGAAGATGGTTAGATTTTTTAATTATTATTTATTTATTTATTTATTATTATACTTTAAGTTCTAGGGTACATATGCACAATGCTCAGGTTTGCTACATATGTATACATGTGCCATGTTGGTGTGCTGCACCCATTAAGTCGTCATTTACATTAGGTATATCTCCTAATGCTATCCCTCCCCCCTCCCCCCGATCCCACAACAGGCCCCGGTGTGTGATGTTCCCCTTCCTGTGTCCAGGTGTTCTCATTGTTCAATTCCCACCTATGAGTGAGAACATGTGGTGTTTGGTTTTCTGTCTTTGCGATAGTTTGCTGAGAATGATGGTTTCCAGCTGCATCCATGTCCCTACAAAGGACGTGAACTCATCCTTTTTTATGGCTGCATAGTATTCCATGGTGTATATGTGTCACATTTTCTTAATCCAGTCTGTTACTGATGGACATTTGGGTTGATTCCAAGTCTTTGCTATTGTGAATAGTGTCGCAATAAACATACGTGTGCATGTGTCTTTATAGCAGCAGGATTTATAATCCTTTGGGTATATACCCAATAATGAGATGGCTGGGTCAAATGATATTTCTAGTTCTAGATCATTGAGGAATCGCCACATGGTATTGCACAAAACTTTAATATTAGATAAAGTAAGTGATTCTCACTTGGAAGTTACCTCAATTTACAAGTTACTTTTGTTTTCAATAAAATTTTCTTTTCACCATGTATGTGTTTGCTGAGATTAAAAATGAGAAAATTAATGAAAATATTTAAGTAAAATTTACTGTTTAAATGTTCTTCCTATTAAGAGATAACTATATTAAACATTTTTCTAAACTTTTAAGGAAATATCTTCAAAGCAGAAAATTAATTTATTTCTGAAGTTGAATATAAAACAGTTGAGATCTTATCCAATAAATTCTGTTTTTACACCAATTATATTTTCTTGCATACATACACTAAAATAGAAGTAACATATAAAACAATATGCCAAAAGTCACTGGAGATGTTCCAAATTTTTACTTATAAAGACAAGGGGACAACAAAGTATAATAGGCATGTTAGGATATTTTATCCTGTTTTTCTGACATACGTTATATATGAAATAAATTATATATGTTATATATATGGGAAAAAGCTATATATAAGCATAGGTTTCAGGTGCTTTATGGCATATTCTACCCTAAATTTGTTGACAAAAAATAATGAAATTCAAATTTGGATAATGTTCTATATGGTGGTTAAAGAATTACTGAAAATGAGGTATCAGTACTGAGGGGTCAGTAATACCTAATGAGATAGTACAAGGTGACTGAGGCATAGAAAATACCTGCAATATTTACTTAAAGACATCTATTTCAGGGTGTTTCTCTTAGAGCAGTTTATAGTAATTGCACTGTCTTAGTCCATTTTGTGGATGGGATATCAGCAACCGGGTAATTTATAAAGAAAAGAGACATTTCTTACAGATCTGGAGTCTGGGAAGTCCAAGGTTAAGGGCCATACACCTGGTGAGGGCCTTCTTGCTGCATCATTCCATGGTAGAAGGTAGAAGGGCAAGAGAGCATGCAGAGAGACAGGAAGGGAGCTGAACTCATCCTGTATCAGGAGTGCACTCCCTCCATAACTAACCCACTCCTGTGATAATGACATTAATCCATTCATGAGGGCAGCGCCCCCATGACCTAATGGCGTCTTAAAGCTTCTATGTCTCAACACTGCTGCATTGGAAATTAGGTCTCCAACACATGAACTTTGGGGGAATACATTCAAACCACAGCATGCACCCTCATTTATAAGTTTTGACAAAAACTTTTTCTATTTCTGCGAGATTTACTCTAAAAATCGTTTGTTTAATATCTACTATTCTACTTAACTTTGTAACAGAATAAAAATGAAATTGGAAGCATATATGCTGTTCCTATAAATATAAATAACCTACATTCTCATTCCTTCTGTTTTTTACTGTTTTTCTCAGTCACTATTTGTGTCTTTTAAGCTTTAAATTCTCATAGCACTCAATTCAATTCAGAGCAGGGCAGTGTTCTTTTATTAAAAAATTGTGGTTAAATATATACAACATAAATTTTGCTATTTTAGCCATTTTAAGTATACAATTCTGTACCATTAAGTACATTTGCATTATTGTATGATAAAACTATCATCGCTATGCAACTTCAGACATTTTTCATCTTCCTCAACTGAAACTCTGTACCCACTAAACACTAACTCCATGTTCCCCTCTCTTCAGTCCCTGACAACCACCATTCCGCTTTCATTCTCTATGAATCTTGAATCTGACTACTCTAGTACTTCAAATAAGTGGAATCAAACAATTTGTCCTTTTTTGACTGACTTATCTCTGTTAGCATAGTATCTTCAAGGTTTATACATATTGTAGCATGTGTCAGAATTTCTTTCCTTTTTAAGGCCAAATAGTATTCCATGACTATTATGTGATGTGCGTGTGTGTGTCTGTGCATGTGTGTGTGTGTGCGTGTGCGTGTGCATGTGCGTGTGTGTGCGCATGTGTTTGTGTGTTTGTATGTGTGTGTATACATTACATCTTGCTTATCCATTCTTCAGTCTATGGGCACTTCTAATGCTTCGACCTTTTGGCTATTATAAATAAATTTATAAAAATGAGTGTACAAATATCTGAAAATATGATGTTTCAATTATTTTTTTATTTTATTTTATTTTATTTTTTTTTTTGAGACGGAGTCTGGCTCTGTCGCCCGGGCTGGAGTGCAGTGGCCGGATCTCAGCTCACTGCAAGCTCCGCCTCCCGGGTTTACGCCATTCTCCTGCCTCAGCCTCCCGAGTAGCTGGGACTACAGGCGCCCGCCGCCTCGCCCGGCTAGTTTTTTGTATTTTTTTAGTAGAGACGGGGTTTCACCGTGTTCGCCAGGATGGTCTCGATCTCCTGACCTCGTGATCCGCCCGTCTCGGCCTCCCAAAGTGCTGGGATTACAGGCTTGAGCCACCGCGCCCGGCCGATGTTTCAATTATTTTGGGTATAGACTCAGAAGAAGAATTTTTAAATCACATGTTAATTCTACATTTAATGTTTTGAGGAAGCATAATACTGTTTTTCATAGGCCTGTGCCATTTTACCTTCAGCAATGTGCAAGAGTCTCAACTTGTGTCTCAGTCCATTCAGGCAACTATAACAAAATACCATAGATTGGGTGGCTTTTAAATAACAAAAATGTATTTCCTTTGGTTCTGGAGGCTAAGAAGTCTAATATCAAAGGGGTCAGCAGATGTGGTACCTAGTGAAGGCCCATTTCATAGACAGTCATCTTTTTACTATAACCTCACATGGCAGAAGGGACAAGGGATCCCTCTGGGAACTCTTTCATCGGGGAACTAATGTCATTTATGAGAGTTCTGCCCTCATAACCTAATTCACCTTCCAAGGGCCCCACTTCCAAATACCATCACCTTTGGGGTTAAAATTTCAACATATAAATGTTGGAAGGATACAAATATTCAAAGCATAGTCACTTCTTATTTTCTGTTTTTTATTATTATGAAGAACCAGCCAGATGGCTGTGAAATGTTATTTTATTAAGGTTAGAATTAGTATTCTTAATCGTTAAGAATGTGAACTCTGAGCCAGATTGTCTGGTGTGCAAATCCGACTCTTATTTGCAACTTTGCTGTTCCTCATTTTTCCTGTGTATAAAATCAGGAAAGTACCTGCTTTCTAGCATTATTGTAGAAATAAATATATTAATATCTGTAAATTACTCAAAGGAGTGCATGGCACAGAGTAAGTAGTATGCAAAGGTTAGCTCTTATTATCATCACACTTTTGTTTCTTTAAGCTTTCTCTTATCTTCTTTAAATATTCATCTGGATTTTTATGGTCTCAACTTTTGCTCTATACTCATATTTACCTATTTTAGGACTTCTTGAACGTCTTTTATAATGGTCCTTGTTGTTTGCTGGTTGTTTCAAACCATTCTCATTTTCCTGAGAGTATCCTCATTTTTGCTTATTTTTCTCCTCAAAAATACTAAGCAGAATGTTTTCCTTCAGAGCACACCTGCCATCATCAGACAGCTGTTTTCTTGTTTTCTAACATTTTCTTCTTCTGCCGCTACCATTTTCTTATTTTCTCTACAACTACATAAAAATTATCTGCTTTAGCCGCCCTCTCCCCCAGTTTTTTTTTTTTTTTTTTTCTACTTTTCTTACTAACTTGTACTTCCCTTAAGGCCCCAGGTGATCCTTGGGTATGCAGCTGTCTGCTGTGCTGCACATTTGTGAGGCCAACTCTCAGAATTTTTGCCTAGACTGAACCCTCTGTGCCAAGGATGCTGCTCACAGCCCCTTGCTGAGCCTCATCACCCACACCTGAACGTTGTTTCCCAGCTTTTCATAGTTAGCTTCCCAGGGTATATCTATAGCACAACTTGGGGATTATTCAGAATGAGGGATGCAAGCCACAGGTCAAATTAGCTCCTTCCCCCTGGGGCCAGAGTGCCACCATTCACAAAGCCCTTTCTGCCAGCTTTACTGGGGCCGGTAATGCATCCCTATACATTTTATTAGCAGGGTCACAGAGTCTCCTAAAAGCAAAAGTGATCACAATTAAGTAATTTTATTAGGTTGGTGCAAAAGCAATTACTTTTGCACCAACCTAATAGCAGGGTCACAGAGTCTCCTACAGTCACTCATGTCTGAAAAGAAGAAATACTTTTTGCCATTTACAAACACCACTTTCTTGTCTACTTTTGAACACATTAATGACGTTAAAAATTGATCTCTAAGGCCATTCTAATGGAATAATTGTTTGTTAAGTAGATACACAAAATTCATAAGAATTCTATTCTTGAAGGACTCCTCCAAATGTCTTCTCCCTTCAAAATAACTAGTAGACAATGTTTCTTTTCTTTGGCCTCAAAACCTATTTCATGTACCAAACAGCTTCATGTAAGCCTTGCCAAAGGGCCCATGTGGTTGCTTCCCCTAGGACTGCTTATGCCTCACATGTCTGTGAGTCCCTGGCCTGTCTGTCAATGATGTGCACTTATTAAACATTTTCTTATGTACATTGTGCTTATAAAAGTATTATCACAATACAGTTATATATGTTTATACTCAAAACATATCAATTATTGAGGGTTTTTTAACCATCTTGAAGGCAAATGAAAGGCAATATGAATAGCAGGAAGAGTGTTAGATATGTCTTACTACATGTCACTTAATATGTTTCTCCAGGTTTTACACCTAGTAAATCATTTAGACATAAAAGGCATACAAGTAAATGAGACAGTAAGAGCTCAAGTTTGTATAATAAGACCGAAACATACACACAAATAAGTATAATACATGACAGAACACAGAAAGCACCTACAAAGCAGTGCTATGGGAGTTTCAAGGGAGCAGTTGCTGGGAAAAGCAGAGGAGGCTTGGGACAGGTCACCTCGCCATTATTTGAAATGTTCAACAAAGGTTGATTGAACTCACCATGAAGCATTTGCACCATAGTGTGCTTGTTTGGTTTGCTTTAGATTCATCTGTAAGTGATGGCAGAATCTTAAATATATGTTTATTTCTATCTCACATGAATGCAGGAAGTTCAGGGCTGGAATGGCTACTCTGAGATCATCATGGACCTAAACTTACTTTCTTTTAAAAGTCTGTCATACAAAACATGTGGCTTCGATTTCATGCTTCCATCTGGGTTTTCCAGCTCCAATCATGATGCATTCCAGACAGCAGGAAAGAAGACTGGGCAATGCAAGGTTGTACCCTTTCTCTTTAAGAATATTTTCCAATGTTGCATACACCAATTCCAATTTCACCCCATTGTTCAGAGCTTAGTTACATGACATCTATCTGTGTAGGGGCCTTTGCCCAATCCAAGAACCTTCTTACTGAAGGAGAAGAAGAAGAGGAGGAAGAAAGAGGGAGAGTGGGAGAGGGAAAATGGGAAGGAGGGACGGAAGAAACTTTAGGAGACAGTCACTAAGATCATTTTGGTACTTACATACTTATAATAATTTTAGACTTAGGCAAATTGCTTTTTGGATAGTGGAATTTATAGGTAATATAATATCCAAAACAGTACTTTAATGCTTATATGCAGATTAGTATTGGGTTAACCAACAGTATAGTGAGAGACTCATAAAGTTCAATTCATTTTTTTTAAAATCAGAATTATGCTTTGACTTGATTTTTAAATACTCTGCTTCATAAGTAATGATAGTGAGAGAAAATGACATTTATCGTTTTTTTTTAAATATCTTTTCAGGCTAAGAGAAAATCTACCATTCCTAAACCAATCCTCACTGTTAATTACATTGCTGTTCTGGTGGTGATGATTGCTACTTTATTGGTTTATAAAATCCAAAAATGCCTTGGAAACACTTTTGTGAAAACTAATATTTATATTGAGATATTGTAGATTCACATGTAGTTGTGAGAAATAATAGGTCCAGTGTATTGTTTACACAGTTTCTTCCAATGATAACATCTTTCAAAACTACACTACAATGTTAAACATGGAATACTGACAATGATACATTCAAGATACAGAACAGTTCCATCACCACAAGATCCCCCTTGTCCTTTTATAGTCATATCTACTTCCCTCCTGCTATATCCCTCTTCTCTATTTTCCATTTCTGGTTTTGTCATACAAAGGATGCTATCTAAAATTTTGAAAAAATGTATATATAAACATATATATAAGAAAACATATATATATTTTATATATATATATGTCCGCTACTCACCTCTTGGTGCAGATATATATACACACACACACATACACGTATATATATTATGTATATATATTTGTTGTATATGTACAACTAATGTGTATATATTGTATATGTACCTACATGTGTATATATATGTGTATATATTGTATATGTACAATATTTAATTTAAAATTTTTTAAATTAATTTAAAATTAATTTTTAAATTAAATTTAAAAATAATTTAAATTAAATGTTTTACCCAAACAATTCATAGGCTATTCCCCAGGGATTCATTTGGTTTATTATGTGCTTTACTAGTTTATTCCTTTTACTAATGAGTAACATTCCATGGTATGGATGTTTCACAATCTGTTTAACCATTTACCTATTGAGAAACATCTGCTTGCTTCAGGCTTTTGGCTAGTACAAATAAAGCTAGTATGAGCCTTTATATATAGGTTTTCATGTGATTATACATTCCTATTGGGATGAATGCCCAGGAGTGAAATTGCTGCATTATATGATAGTTGATGTTCAGTTTTAAAAGAAACTTCCTATTTTTTTTCAGAATGGCTCTAACTAACACAGAGGTATCCAATCTTTTGCCTTCTCCAGGCCACACTGGAAGAAGAGTTATCTTTGTCCACACACACAATACACTAACACTGATGAAAGTTGGTGAACAAAACAACAACAACAACAACATAAACTAAAAAAAAAACTCATAATATTTTAAGAAAGTTTACAAATTTGTGCTGGACCACATACCAAGCTGTCCTGGGCTGCACGTGGCCTGGGAATCATGGGTTGGACAAGCTCGCTGTATCATTTGACATTCAAACCAATAATGTATAAGGGATCTGGTTACTCTGCATCCTCAATAGCATTTGGTGTCATCACTATTTTTTATTTTAGCTATTCTGAATGATATCTAGAGAAATACTTTTTTGGAGTAAACACTGATGATCAAGGCAAACAAGTAGAGGAATAAGTTTTGAGTCATTTTTTCTTTAATCCTTTCCTTTTTTCACTCTTTAAAAATAAGTATAAATCCATTTAAGTGTATGACTGGTGAAAAATCCTGTATGGTAAGGATGTTAGAATGCAACAAGCTTCACAGGGCTGATATGCAAGTAGCATAAATAAAGCTACAAATCAGGGGTCCTTGATCCCCGGTCTGTGGACCAGTACCAGTCTGTGGCCTGTTAGAAACCAGGCTGTGCACTAGGAGGTGAGCAGCGGACACGCTAGTGCTACTGCTCCACCTTGGGTCAGATCAGCTGTGGCATTAGATTCTTGTAGAGTCCAAACCTATTGTGAACTGCGTATGTGAGGGATCTATGCCGTGCGCTCCTTATGAGAATCTAAGGCCTGATAATGTGAGGTTGAACAGTTTCATTCCAAAACCATCCCCCAATCCCACATAAGTGGAAAAATTGTCTTCCACAAAACAGGTGTCTGGTGCCAAAAAGGTTGGGGAATGCTGCTATAAATGGAATATTTGAATCAGAAAACTAAATCTTGCATTTTATTCTTTTTAATTCACTCATTCTCAAATATTTACTGAGAAACTTCTTAATAAAAGTCATAGCACTATTGCTGAGGATAGCAGATATGGTACCTACCTTCATAAAGTACATGAATAGAAAAAACACATACCATTAATAAAACAACTAGTGTACTCTAAAGGGTAAACTGACAATCTACTCTAACCCTTATCACCACAGTTTTTCCACTATTGTGAGTTATTTTGCAGTTCATAACTTTAATTGGAAGATAGTAATTGAGTTTTATATTTTTCACTTAATATGATTTTATAAGATCGTGTCTACTTCATGAAGCGATTATATTATCTGTGGGTCTCCTCCTACTTAAATATTAAATGCAATCTCAACTAGCAGATATAATGATAATCATTACCATAATAATAAACAGATTTCACAGCTGGGAGAAATCCCAGCCCAATAAACAAGTAAGCTGCAAGGACAAGTAAAACTTAAGGAATTATGACAATCTCACAGGGAATTTGAACATATTTACAAGAAAAATACTAACAACCCCATCAAAAAATGGACAAAGGATATGAATAGACACTTCTCAAAAGAAGACATTTACACAGCCAACAAACGTAGGAAAAAAGCTCAACATCACTGATCATCAGAGAGATGCAAATCAAAACCATAATGAGATACCATCTCTTGCCAGTCACAATGATTATTAAAAAGTCAGGAAAAAATAAATGGCTGGCCAGACTGTGGAGAAATAGAAACACTTTTATACTGTTGGTGGGAATGTAAATTAGTTCAACCACTGCAGAAGAGAGTATGGTGACTCCTCAAGGATCTAGAACCAGAAATACCATTTGACTCACCAATCTCATTATTGGATGTGCACCCAAAGGAATATAAATCATTCTACTATAAAGTCAAAGGCACACGTATGTTTATTGCAGCACTATTTACAATAGCAAAGACATGTAACCAACCCAAATGCCCATCAATGAAAGACTGGATAAAGAAAATGTGATATATATATATATACACCATAGAATACTATGCAGCCATAAAAAGGAATGACATCATGTCCTTTGCAGGGACATGGATGAAGCTGGAAGCCATAATCCTCAGCAAACAAACACAGGAACAGAAAACCAAACACCACATGTTCTCACTAATAAGTGGGAGTCAAACGTTGAGAACACATGGACACAAAGAGGGGAACAACACACACCAGGGCCTATTGAGGGGTGGAGGGTGAGGGGACAGAACTTAGAGGATAGGTTAATAGGTGCAGCAAACCAACATGGCACACATATACCTATGTAGCAAGCCTGTACATTCTGCATATATATCCCATTTTTTAAGAAGAAATAAAGAAAACAAATTAAGGTTTTATGACAATTTGAAATCATTTATGGATATTGGAATTTATAGGAAATACAATATACAAATGAGTAGTGTCCTAGTGCCTACATGCAGATTAGTACTTGGCTAACCAACAATATAGTGAGAGATTCATAAAGTTCAGTTAATTTTTTTAAATCAGAATTTTGCTTTGAGTTGATTTTTAAGTACTCTACCTAGTATGTAATAAAAGTGAGAGATCCTATCAGGGACAACTTCGTCCATGTCGCTGCAAAGCCTCTGTCGATGCTCCGTTTAAAAACAAATATAATTTGACTTTTTAAAAAAATGGTGGTTTAACCATAGTGTAGGGCATTAGATGAGTTTAGAAAGGTAGGTGGCCTGTCTTCAGTCTGCCAGATGACCATGGAAGCCAGATCATCTGTCTTTCTAACCTCATCTAATGCCCTTCATCGCCACACCACATGCATTTCAGTTCCTTGAACAGGAGGAGTCTTTTCCCTGCCTGTATCTTTACACACACAGATTCTTCTTATTGCAGTGTTCTTCCCTTCACTCTTTACATATACTTCTGATATATTTTAATATTCCAGTGTAAATTCCACGTTCTCAGAAATGTCGTTCCTAACTACACCACTTAATTAATACTCATCGAACCTATACTTTTCCCTTTCAGGAAACTATTTTTGTTTCTTTAATAGCCCTCGTGTTAACTTTCAATAAGTTATTTGCTGATTTTCTTTGTTTCTGTTCTGCTCCCTTACTAGTCCATTATTTCCGCAAGAAAGCCATTTGTTTTCTTGTTTCCCATTATACCCTCAAAACCTAGCTAGTTCTTGGAATATAATAGAAAAAATATTTGTGGAAATGTAAAGAAGTATTAGAAATATTCCCTATCAGAAGATTCATTTGGTTGAATCTAAAAGGACTTAATTATAAATAATAAGAAATCTAGGCAATCAAGAGGATTCATCAGTCAGATAGCTGGGGTTAAGTAGCAATCCAGAAAGATGATCTAGTGAAATCAGAAGTATCTAGCACTAGAAAGACTAGGCCCAGGAACTGAAGGTTAGGAATTAAACTGCAGTATATGTGAGTTCTAGCAAGTGATAGATACTAGTGCCATGCCTTAGGAACAAGTTCCAAATTCAAATCATACAGAGAATATGCATGATTTTGGAGTCCATAGTTATAAGGAATCAGAAGACCACCCTGGTTTTAGAACTAGGTTTAGCAGAAAGAAAGAGTAGATTAATTTGAGTTATTAAACATTTTATTTGGAGATTCCCAAATTCTTAATTCTGGAGAAGATATTTCCTAATACTTACAAGATGATACCTATGCACTAAACCTTTCTTTGTGGTTTTGTGCAATATAGCCTGTTCAAAGCACAGGCCTTGGGATCAAATCCACCTGACTTTTTCTTTAAAGTTAAACATGGAAAATCCATGGGATCTTGGACAAAAAATCTTTGAGACTTCCTGTACTTAACTTGTTAATGGTGAAGTTCAGATAAGATACAAGCTTCTTAGGGTTATTGTGAAGAGTAAAGATTAGTCTATACAAAAGGCTTTCCATGATACATAGCACATTGTCATCATTCAATAAATGCTGGGTAATGTTATATTTCAGGCTCTTGCTTTGAGGATTAGGAAGCACTAGGATTGTGGGAGATTTGGAGGGAAGCAAAGGAAACAGGTAGGTTTTTAGCAGCGCTGTGGCCTGACGCCTTTCCTCCTTTATGCTCTCTCCCTCCACATCAGGAGGTACACCCTGGCAATAAGTGTGTGTCAGAAGGAAGGAGATGTATTCTTACCTACTCTTGGCATGTGGTCTTTAGTTTTTCTAAAAATATTTAAGTGGAACTTTCAATATTTCACTCTAAGAAATTAATAGGGCTCTGTGAGAACAAAGTCCAATTGTGATCAAAATATGATTTAATGCATGAAAATAATGCACTTTATACTACTGCAGTTAAATAGATAGCTTGTTGGATATTCATTATTTCTACATTAGAAAAGGGTAAATAGCTTTTGACAGAGTTGTTTTTTTTTATTGTTTAAAGTCTTAATGAAAGTCAGTCACAAAGGTGAAAACAAAACTAAGGATGAGTGGGTCTCAGGGTAGGGATGAAATGATTAGGCACAGGTCTGTTGTTCTATGGCATTCCATAATAGCCAGCATTTAAATTTTATAGTTTGTCAATATCAGAAGGAAAAGAAATATTATTTCAGTTTCCAGGCTGTATAAGATAGTCTAAGTACAAGTAGATAAATTCAGAACTGAGTAATCAAACAGCATTAATTTTAAGTGGTATAGACTTGGGGAGTCCTTTAATACCCACATAAAGAAAATTTGGAAGAAGATGAAAATATTCTAGGCATGAAGGTCACTGCTAAACATTCATGAGCAAGCATAAATACCACTTACAGTGCTGCCAGTAGAAATGGCACTGGCTTGTCACCAAAAGAGCAAATAAAATTGCAGTAGGATCAGGGAAAAAGAATCAAAGAATAAAGTCATCTGGAAAATTTTTCATAAACACGTAGATGTAAATATATTTTGCTCTCTGAACATGAATCCCAGAGCACTATTCCCATTAAACATCCATCTTGATAACTGCCTATCAAATAGGGGTAAAAAGACAAGGCAGAAAGGGAGGGAGAGAGAGAGGGAGGGAGGAAGGATGGCAAGAAGGAAGGAAGGAAGGAAGGAAGGAAGGAAGGAAGGAAGGAAGGAAGGAAGGAAGGAAGGAAGGAAGGAAGGAAGGAAGGAAGAGAGGGAGGGAGGGAGGGAAGGAGGGAGGGAGGGAGGGAGGAAGGGGCTCACATCCTTAGAAGCAATTGAGGGGAAAGTCTAAGGGGCTTAGACTTAGCTTAGCAGTGGGCTTTTGTTTAGCATCTCTTCCTTTCCCTGTGTGTTGCATCTCCCTCTGCATAACAAAGTACTAATGTTTTTCAGTGCTTGTGTCAAATAACATCAGCCTAAAAAATTGCTATAGAATTTTAAACCTGATACTGGGCAATTTTCATAAAAGGAAGAAAATTCAATAATTTTAAGTCATATCCATTGATGGATTAGAGAAACTTAAATTTTATAATGAAGAAAAATTAGATATTTACCAAACTATATCATTGTATAATGAATATCCAGTATGTTGAATTGTGAGGAGAAAGTGGAAATTGAATGATGGTATGTTTTGTATAGAAATATTGGAAAGAGGTGTACATTTATGATAGATATACAAAGGTCATGAATGAAAAATTACATATTTTTGATATGTCTGAGTATTTCTGTTCTATTTCTTTCTCTAAAGGCTTTTGGAGGTATAACAATAAAATTTTAGTGCCTCAGGAACTGAAGGCAGAAATTTATGTGAGAATATTATTGGTGTTCTATCTACAACATGGTGAGCCATTAGCGTTACATTTGGGAAACTGGAATTTGTTACTTTAACTTATGTTTTACAGCAGTGTTTGTGGAATAAATTATTTATATTTATAATATAATCATAAAAATAATACAGTATGAAATTAATAAGTATATAATAATAATAATATAGTATAATTAACTAATAATAAAAATAACAATTATAAAAACATATCTGTATGTAGTACAATTAGTTATAAAAGGATGGAAGAAGGGCATGTTAGTGGTAGGTATGTACGTTGATGAAAATAACACAAAAGGTTTTTTAAAAGTATTATAATATAAAAATGAAAATAAAGATGTGTTTTAGAAAATATAAGTCAAATGATGTCTATAAACTGAGGCAGTCTGAAAGAGTGGATGCTCGAATAAGTTGGTTGAGAGAGCAACGTGACCTCAGTTTAAATTCTGGAAAGTCACTTATCCTCTTTGAGCCTCAGATTCTTAATCTGTACGTGGAGTTAATAATACTTTACCAAGTTATTATGAGGATCGGAAATAAGATGTATAGGATGCCTTTTAAAAGAATGACTCTGAAATCGAATGCTCACTAAACATTTACCATGACTAATAAAGCTGTTGTAGCCAATCTATTAATTCTACATAGCAGCCTTCCAATTTTTGAATGGCCTGAAGAAATAATAGGAATGTAAAGACCAGTGACGTTCAGTTAAGCAAAAAAATTTAAAGAGTATCTTTGATATTTTAAAGCACTTTGAATTCAAATTTCAAATAAATGTCTAATATTCGGAGTTATACCTGATGTAAATGACAAGTTGATGGGTGCTGATGAGTTGATGGGTGCAGTACACCAACATGGCACAAGTATACGTATGTAACAAATGTGCACGTTATGCACATATACCCTAGAACTTAAAGTATAATAAAAAAAAAAAAAGGCAAAAAAAAAAAAACAAAAGAAAATTTTAAAATCTTAAATTTAGGGAAGTATCATTTTAAAACAAGATGGGGGATAGTTTGTAATCTTTGTCCAACAGTATATTACTCATGAATAAACAGAGCTGAGTTTAGAACAGTCCTAACCACTGTTTACTGAGTACTTTGAGGAATGTTCATTACTACACATATATGATATATACATTTACCTGTTTAATACCATCACCTGACATCTAAAGTCCATCTCACACTTAACATGCTACCCGCTTCAATCCCAATTCTGCTCCCGGGCCCACCAAAACTGCAGCTGTTTCATTTCAGCCAAAGACCATTTTACCCTCCTAGTAGCCTAGACCAAAATCCTGTTCACCATGGGCTTTTCCCTTCTTGTTATTCACTCCATCAGCAAATTCAGTTGCCCCTACCTTCAAACTCCATCTAGAATTCCACTTCTCACTCCCACCCTACTTATACCATTTGGCCTTCCAAATTTGCCCCTTCAGTCTATACTTAGCTCTGCAGCCAGCGAGATTCTAGATTTGTACATGAGATCAAGATTCTTTTCGCTCAACCCTCTCAGCACTTCCTTTTTCACTCAAAACAATGCCCAAATACTTAGACTGACTTCCAGACCTCCACTTACCTCTCTAAACTCATGCTCTCATTCAGATTGCTGCTCATTTCACTCCATTCACTGTTTCTTAAACACTGTAGACGTACTTTTGCACCAGGAATTTTGTACCTGTTATTTCCCTGCCTGTAGCACTCTTTCCCTAGATAGACGTGTGGCCCACTCCCTTAAATCTTTTCTTTCCAATAATTCCCTGTTGATGACTATGCTTTAAGTTCACATATTCTTTATGCCACTTCCCTATTTTTCTCCTTGGTACTTATTACTGTCTTGCAAATAACATAGTTATTTTTACATTTTTTTCTTCCCTGACAATGTAGTCTCCATGAGGGCAGGAAAAATTCTCTATTTTGATGTCTGGGGTTTTCTTCAGAGTCTGGAAGAATGTCTGATACATAGTTGATGATGAACAAATATTTGCTGAATGAAAAATGCACTAATCATTTATTTACCTTAATAACCTTGTGAAGGAAAATACATTTATTTCACAAAAGAGAAAACTGAAGGATAACTTACGTACCTTTTCTAAGATACCACAACAAATAATGGAGGTCAGTCATTTAAAATACAACCTGGGCTTGAACGGCCCACTATCTGTGTCCACCTAGCATTCATAATACACATGACTCTATCTGATCAGAAAAGATTGTTACCACCCAGTTGGTTGCAGTTCTTAAGTCTAGCTGCTGTTTGATTGGACCTACATCTTGATGTAATTAATTGTGGTTATGGTAGCAAGAGCAGATTCCACTTTGCACACATGGTCAAACAGCAACCACTTTATGCAAAAACAAATATTGGAACAGTGGTGAATGTGGTCTTATACATATTTTTAGATGTGTTGTAGGAAAGCATCCTTAAGGATAAATAGAAGCAGGGAGAAGGAATTCTGGTAATACATATCTAATATCTCTTCCACTACTGCAGGCGTGAGAGCAGTCGACTGGTGGGGTGTGCTGTGTGGCAGGATGAAGTTCCCAGGCTCCTGAGAGCTGGAACTGACTCTCATCCCATGTGTCACTGAAGCACTCAAACAAACCACTTGGGTGGCTGCTCCACACTAGGTGGAGAATTTCCTTATCTTTTGGATCCCGTATTCTTTTCCCTCTCATTCTCAAATTAGTTCTTTATTAAGAAAAATAAGAAAAAAAAAAATAGAACAAAAGAAATAATCTCTGCCCTTCTGTCTCTTTGTTTCTATCTCTCTCTGCATCTATCTATCTTTATCTCTATCTCTATCTTTCCCTGGGCAAGAGGGTTCTTTTGTTAACAGCAAAGCTCCTTGTTTTCTGCCTCCTAGCCAGAATGGGGAAATTCCATACAGGGTCCGGGGTGGGGATTGAGCATGAGCCTGTTCTCAGACCCTCATAATGTATCAATTGACTTCATCTAATAAAGTAGACAAATAAAGATTAAGTTTTTATGTCAAAAAGGATTACATGTTTGTATATCACTACACCCCTCTGACACCAACCAACTTTGGATTCAATTGAGAGTTTTTTATTTATTCAGAACAAAACTATGACATGCATTAAGTAGTTAACATTCCTGGAAATGGGAGGCTGGTAAAAGTGTGACCCAAGGACAAAATGTATCTAAATGCAACATTCTTTCAGTCAGTGTTCACTTCTCTGGATAATAAAATGTAATAGGTTTCTCAAGAATAGTCAATATATAGAGAGTACTTAAGCCTTTCGCAAATAATTATCATAAGTGAGAGACAGCCTTTGGAAAAAAATTGTTAGGGCCTTTTGATTTTGGTATTATGTTTATTTTTATATTAGGTTCTTGATATTGCTGTGCTTTAATAAAATAGTCTATGTGATAGCTACATGATAAATATTTTATGAGGTGGGTGAGGTCATGGTAAAAAAAAGAAATACGAAAAAATGAAGCCTTACCAACAATATTTTGATATATGTTGGAGGGCAAGTAGTGTTTTTTGTTTCATATATGGTAATAACTATTATGCTATCACCCTACAAAATAGAAAATCTTTTTAAATCTTCAAAACTGAGTTATGAATGAATAATATAATTTAGGTTTTCCAGCAGAAAAATCATGCTACAATATTTACATACTGTGAAGATTTGCTTTCATGATATAGTACAATAAAATTACCTTTTTCTAAAATAGCAGATCACAAATTGAAGTTAGAATCTCATATTTACTTCTTCCTAGATATTCCAGATTAATATGGAATATCATTCTGTTTCTGATTAAACAAATAATGCTGTTAGACTCATTGTCTTTATAAGTCTGATAAAATCTTATTATAGAACTAAAGTTGCCTTCTTAAATATGAATATACCAATATCGATAAAAATTAGCCCAATAACAAAATTATTTTTTTAAAAAGTGGAAAAATGTAAGAAATCCTTGAAACTGTATTTGGAAAGGTTTATTATTATTCTACATTTTTCTGAGTTATTAAATGCCTTTACTACTTAAATAAACCAATCTGCCTACAAAGTGTCAACCACTTCTGAATAAAAAAAAAAAAAAAAAAAAACCACCAATTCCCAGGTTTGATCCATGACTTCTAGAGATCCTATCTATAATTAAGTTAAATTAAATTAAATTAAACTAATATTGAGTGAGTATCTATTTACCAAACATTGCCAGCACTGGGGAAAACACATACTTGAATATGACAAAGCCTTCCACATAGTAATAACAGAGCACCCATCCTATTTGGCTCAGCTCTTTGAGAAGTACACATAAAGCCCATAAAATACAAGCACATAAGAAATTCAAGTTCACGACTGATTTATTGAACCCAACTTTGAACCAGTTTGTCATAAGTCAAACCTTTCCATGCTTTTTGTCCCTATTTAGAACACCAGTTTCACCTTCCTCTATAGTATCCTTGGATTTGAGCAAGCATTATTCATGCAATCTTCACATCCCTGTAGACCTGTTAATGGGTGTTCTCCTTGGCACTACCTAGAACTTTTCACACTGAGAGCTGCTCTTGGCAGCCCCTGAGACTCAGCATAGGCCTCCTGGAAAGCCAGGTCTTTGTACCCATCTGTTAGATGTGGTTTACAGAATGCTTCCTTATTCATTTTATAACAAAGCAACAAAAAATGTTGAACTCCTTTTCCTATGTTTTTCTCTTTTATAGTTTATTCTTTACACACATGATTGTAATAGAGGTCTTTCATTCTAAAATAGTTTACTTTATAAGCTAATAGTCAACAGAGACAAAAAATAAAAGAAACATTCCACAAACTTAATTTTAGCCAACAGTTCAATATGTCCCTCTCTCTCTCTCTCTCTCTCTCTCTCTCTCTCACTCTCTTTTTCTCATTAGAACTGAAAAATTAAGTAATAAGAGTTCCCTTTTTCCAGCTCTTTTCTGAAAGGAATGTTAAAAGTAGTGGGAAGACAGAAAGTTAATGAAAGAAATAGATGAAACAAAAAGCTAAATTAATCCACCCATGAAATCACCCTTCCCCTGATAACAGAGATGACCATTTGGGTTTTGATTTTCAGATATAATATACTGTCCTGAGATACTGAGATTTAAAAATAGATGCCCTCCATTTTATTGAGGTCACTTAATTAACTAAAAAGGGCAAATGGAGTGTATAAATCCTGCAAAACCCTTTCTTGTGTTCTTTATTTCACTTATGTTGAAATACTTTACTCAAAGGAATGGGAATTTATTTCATATTGTTTATATATCTACCTCAGATAATTTAAAAGATATTGAAATTCTGTACCTATTTTTTAACGTGGGTATCAGCCTACATAATTTTTTTTCAAAAGAACATAAGAAGAGTTATATTTAACAAATCACTTAAAGTTTTGTCCTTGCAAGCATCTTTTTATTATAGGTTAATGAGGAATAATGCCACTCTTTTCTCAGTTACAGCTTTTCTGTTTGCAGACCATTTTTTTTTTTACATGTTAATGTCTGTCCAAATAAATTGCATGCAGTTATGCTTTGACTCACTTTTTCCCTATAATTTTCTCCAATGTCATTATTAATTCTTTGGGAATTATTTTTATCTCTTGTATAAAATGGTGGAAATGAAGTACAAAAAAATGATGTATTTTTTTCTTATTTTATTGGGAACTGTAATATTTTAGGATAAAAGATGTAAATTTAATGGGAAATAATATTGTAGTGTCTCATAATGTAAAGCTACATGTTTCTCCCAGAAGAGCATTCAAAGGTCACATTTTAATCAGACTTGTTTTAGTTGGAGATTTTCATAACTAATAGAGGTAAATGGCTAGTTAGAGATATTTGAAGTATGAAGTGCTATGTGAGTGCCACACAAAAGCCAGAAAATATACTCCATTTGTAAACATTTCTTGAGCACTGTTGACGGGACATAGACTCTGAGACATCATGGTGAAAAGGACAGAGGTGATCGTGCCCACATGGAGATCACAGTCTGTGGTAGGTAGAGCCATGTACTAAATTGATTTTACTAGCTGCTCAGTCTGACAGAAATTTGGTCTTCTGATCTCTCAATATGTTGTGATGCACAATATATCGACATAGAAGAATAAAATTGCCAACATTTCTGGAGTATTTCCAAATTACACCCGAAAGACCAACCATAGAAATCTTAAAAGTAAAAAGAGGCAAAAATTAAGATAGAGTTGAAGAAGTAAGGGAAGTTGGTCTTATTGAGTTAAATCTTGATCTTGATTTAACAAGATAACCTGGTAAGTGCTCTTCCATGATAATGATTTTAAATCTTCATAAAATTATAAATCAGTGGAAAGTGACCTGTCCTGTCTATCCATAGCTCCATGGAATTGCTTCCTATCAGATTGTGGACCAATTCTGCTGAAGGGGAATAGGACAGTCTGAGAGCTTATGGTAGAGCATTCTTAATGAAGAAACAAATCGGCCACCTGTGATTGGGAATTTCCTGTAGACAGTAACTCATGAAATAACTGTTTCGCTACAGCATTTTAAGAGAACTTCTCAGAAAAGTGAAATTCTAATTCCAGATGTATATAGAATTTGTGTCTGTGTTAATAAAACATAATTTATAATATCAAAAGAAACAAATGAAGTATATATTTGCAGAATGATCAAGAAAACTTATTATGGATTGAAGAAAGTAATTTTCTATCAATTCAATTCACACTTGTCTTGATTGAGAGAAAATCATATCTAAATCATACTGAATAATTATGCAGATCATAATGTGGGGAAACCAAGTACTTGTACAGTCATGAGTGCATAATGATGTTTCCACCAAAGACAGACTGTATTTATGAGGATTGACCCATAAGATTATAATACTGTATTTTTACTATACCTTTTCTATGTTTAAATATGTTGAGATACACAAATACCACTGTGTTATAGTTGCCTATAGTATTCAGCACAGTCACATGCCTTATGAGTTTGCAGCCTAGGAGCAATAGGATGTTTCTGTTGTTAAGTGACACATGGCAGCACATGAAAGAAGCAAGGCCAAAAGTAAACACCACTGCATTCCATCAATTATCCCATTGATGATATTAAATTATAATTCAAGTAATTGACCTCCAATTGCCTTGCTTAAACAATTTTATATTTTTTGTGGTCTTTATTTTTTAATTTTTATGATTATATAACATTTATACATATTTATGGGACCCACAGGATATTTTGATACAAGGAAACAATGTGTAATGATTACATTAGGGTAACTGGGATAGTCATCACCTCAAATATTTACCATTTCTTTGTGTCTGGAACATTCCAAATCAACTTCTCTAGTAATTTTGAAATACAGAATAAATTATTTTTAACTATAGTCACATCATCTTGCTACTGAATACTAGATCTTATTCCTACTAACTGTATTTTTGTACCCATTCACCAATATTTTTTAAAACCAATCCCCACCATCCTTCCCAGCCTCGGGTAACCATCATTCTACTCTCTACCTCTATGAGATCAATATTTTAGCTCCCAAACCTGGTAAGAATATGAGATAATTGTCTTTCTGTGCCTGGCGTATTTCGTTTAACATAATATCCTCCAGTTCCATTCATGTTGTTGCAAATGACAGAATTCACTTCTATTTTATGGCTGAATAGAATATATATATAATCTCCCATGTTTTCTTTATTCGTTTATTTATTGATGGGCCCTTAGGTTAACTGAATATCTTGGCTATTGTGAATAGTGCTGCAATAAACATGGGAGTACAGATATCTCTTTCATATACTTATTTCCTTTTTTTTTGCGGGGGGGGAAATACACCCAACAGTGGGGTTGGTAGATCACATGGTAGTTTTCATTTTTGATTTGTTGAGAAATGTCCATAATGTTTTCCATAATGGCTATAAGTATAGCCATTTACATCCCACCAACATAGTACGGGGTTTCCCGTTTCTTCACATCCTCACTAACATCCATTATTTTTGTCTTTTTGATGAAGGCCATTTTGACTGGGGTGAGTTGATATTTCTTGTGGTTTTGATTTGCACCTTCATGATGATCAGTGATGTTAAGCATTTTTTTTCATATACCTCCTGGCCATGTGCATGTCTTCTTTTGAGAAATGTCTAGTCAGATCTTTTGCTCATTTTAAAATCAGATTATTGATTTATTTTTGCTCTTGAGTTGAGTTCCTTAGATATTCTGGTTATTAATTCTTTGTCAGGTAATAGCTTGCAAATATTTTCTCCCATTCTGTAGGTTACCTCTTCATTTTGTTTATTGTTTCTTTTGTTATGCAGAAGCTTTTTAGTTTGATGTGATTCCATTTGTCCATTTCTGCTTTGGTTGCTTGGGCTTTTGAGGTCTTGCTCAAGAAATCTTTGCCTAGACTAATTTTGAGAATGGCTTATTATTATATAATTTTTACTTACATAATAAGAGACAACTACTTTGAGGGGAATTAAACAATACATATTATTTCCCCCTCTGGTATTATGCCTTTCCACCAAATTGTGTCTTGAACATCACTGTGATATGTTTAACTGATAGTGCTAAGTCAAACTATTTGACTAATGTTAGTAAATGCTGTGCTATTTTGGACTCTTCCTCTCATCTTTGTTCATAATTTAAGGCAATCCATAAGTTATTCTCATTTTACAATTAGTAATTTACTAAAAGTCATAGATGATAGAGTAATATTTCAGCCTAATAATTAAAATGAAGAGAAAAGCATTCAATAATTTCTTAAGCAAATATATACTGTATGACTACTGCATATCCAGGCAGTATTCCAGAAGAGTCTATAAAAGAAAAAAGAAAAAAAAAAGCAGACAAAAGCCTTATCCCCGAAGGGTTATATTTTAGTTTGGAAGGGACATATTGTATGTAATAGATATAGTTATAATTAATTAGAATAAGGTAGGAAAACAAGAATAGGAATGACACTTCCATAGAGGACAGTACCTGCATTAGGGACTGACACAGCAGCACACTTGGAGTTTGGGAGGAAGAGCCGCTCCCAGCCGAGGAGGCCAGTGTGAGCAAAGGTGAATGTAGAATGAGGTTAAGTCACATAGGGAGCAGAGTTGAGTAAACAGCAAAAACCAAAGAAAAAGTTCAGCTTGTATTCTGAATGAGAAGCTGAATGTTTGGAGTGTTTTGAGAGAAAAGTGACATATTAGCCTTATATTGCTTTAAGCTACACAAAACTTTTATAATAATCTAAAACGTTTTCAGAAATGCTTTACTCTAAATTGTATGTGAAGTTTATAATGAAGAGTAATATACATAAGGAAAAGTTCAGGAATCATAAATTTGTAGCTTAATTAGTTTTGGCATAATGTATAGCTTTGTCACCATCACCCAGATCAAGAGATAGAGCATTAAGGCAATGCAGAGCAAGCCCAAGTGGCTGGAGAGGCCCCATTCCTCTCCCAGTCACTACCTTCTTCCTCCTCAAAGGTTACCAGTATCTTTGTCTCTTTCATTGTAGATTAACTATGCCTGTTTTCGAATTTTATAGAAAATGAAACCATACAGCATGTGCTCTTTCACGTCTGACATTTTGCTAAACATTATGTTCGTAAAAATTTATTCATGCTTTTGCTTATAATAATCATCTGTTGTGTCTGATTGCTCCAAAAAGATACATAGCAAAAAAGGAAAAAAAAAAAGCCACCATTCATTTATCTTTTCTACTGTTGACGGACATTTAGGTTGTTACTCTTTTGGGCTATGGACTACTACTATGGATATTGTACATCTTCTTTGGTGCATATATTTTCACTCATAAACAGATCATAGAATATATTTTCAGCTTTAGTCGGTACTGTCAGAAGTTTTCCACAGTGGTCATTCTAACTTATACTCCCATCAGGTGTGTATGAACATATACTTTTTCAAACAATGCTTGGTGTTATCCTTGTATTAGTTTATTACAACTGTCACGACAAAGTACCTCAGACTCGATGGCTTAAATAACAAAAGCTATTTTACAGTTTTGGATGCTGGAAGTGCAAGGTCAAGGTGTTCTCAGGATTGTCACTTCTGAAGCTTCTCTTGGTGGCTTGTAGATGGTCATCCTCTCTCCCTGTCTCTACGTGGTCTTTCCTTGGTATTGTCTGTACCCTAATCTTCTCTTCCATAAGCACAGCAATCATAGTGGATTAGGATCCACTCTAAAGACTTTATTTAAACTTAACTATGTCTTTAAGATATTTTCTAGAAATGCAATCACATTCTGAGATATTGGGGGCTAAGTATTCACCTATCAATTTTTAGGAGATCACAATTCAGCCCATAACAAACATCTTTGAAATTTCAGCCAACCTGTTGGAAATTATAGATTTTCATTTACATTTAACTGCTGACGACTGAGGTTGTTTACCTCTTTACATATTTAGTCCTTTAGATAACCTTTTTTTGGGGGGGAGGGGGCACAATCTTAACCTATTGTGCAGGCGGGAGTGCAGTGACATAATCTTGGCTCACTGGAACCTCTGCCTGCCAGGTTCAAGCAGTCCTCAAATCTCAACTTCATGAGTAGCTGGGATTACAGGTGGCACCACCATACCTGGGTAATTTTTTTGTACTTTTTTTAGAGACAGGGTTTCGCCATGTTGGCCAGGCTGATCTAAAACTCCTGACCTCAGGTGATTCGCTTGACTTGGCCTCCGAAAGTGCTGGGATTACAGGTGTGAGCCACCATGCCTAGTTTAGACAGCCTTTCTTAAAAAAGCGTATGTGCTTAATACTTTGCCCATTTTTCTATTTTATTTTCTTCGTTTTTAATTGATTTTAGGAGTTTAAAAATATTTTCTGCATGCAAATCCTTTTGGATTATGATTATACACCTTTTCATCAATCCTCTGGCTTACATTTCACTTTCTGAATAGAATCTTTTGACAAATGAATGTTTTTAATTTTAATGTAGACCAATTTATCAATTTTTAAGGTTAATAGTTACTTTATCCTCTGTAAGAAATCTGTCTATTCCCCAAGTCCTGAAATGTTTTCCATAAGAAACTTAACTGCTTTACATTTCACATATAGGTTCATAATCCAATTGTAACTGATTTTAGTATATAGTTGTAGTTATGGTCTAGTCATATTTTTTCCATATTATATCTAATCATTTGGCACCATGTGTTATAAAGATGATCTTTTTCTCACTGCCCTGCAGTGATTGTTTTGACAGGTCAGTGACTGTGAACATGTGGGTCTCTTTCTGCAATTTTTTCTGTTCCATTGGTCAATGTTTTCATCCTTGGGCTAATGCTACACTGTCTTAAATTTTGTAACTTTAAAGTTCTTTGAATACATTTAATTTTATCTTATAGTCATTTTATCTAGAAAGATGAAAACAATTTTCACATATTCATGGACCTTTACGTGTTGTGAGCTCAAGAATGTAGCATAAAACTGGCAGCACACTTTGCATGTGACTGATGGATTTGAAAACATCATTATTTATGTAATTTAGAACTTTGCATTTTTAAGGTTATTTATAAGTATGCATCTTGGGTTTCTCATTATGATGTTCCAACAAGGTAATTGGGTATTATTCGTTCCATTTTATATCCAAGGAAACCAAAGCTAATTGCCTCACCTAGTGTGAGATAAATCATTATTTAAAATTAGAATTCACAGTCCCTGTCTTCTCATTCCGTTGGTTAACCAGTGAGGCAAGATGCCATTTTAAGTCATTAGTCTTCTTTAAGAAAACAGAACACTGTGTTCCTGAAATCAAATGTTGTTTACAGACTCCCATTAACTCTTAATTTATAGCCAACAAAACTCAAAATTTCCTTGCTAAACGGCATGGGCTTGGATGAGTCATAACTCATGACATAACTTATTCAGTTATATCTTAGTGATTTAAGTTAATTGAGTCAAATAACAATGTGTCACTGGACCTGAATGTAGAAGATTTCAGATTCTGCCTTTGCTGCCTCTTGTCAATTACCATATCACACTAATCACCATTACTGTCCAAATTGATATCTGTATCTTCCAGAGTATTTCTCTAACTCCCAGGATTTTGGTTCAGTGGTTTTATTTGCATTCTTATCCATGCCCCAGAAGTAGTTATATTCTCTCTTTTGAACCCTCTGGATGTGAAATATGTCTTCATCCAACTTTGCCTCATGATGGTGTCAGCCTTATTATAAGCCATTTCTCCTCAACACTAATTATATAGTTTCTGCATTTATTTGACCTTTAAAGGTATTCAAAGCTGTGTATGTATTTAGTGGATCTTAAAAGAGACAAATAATTAGGTCAACTTGCTTCCACTGGTGGTTTTTTGTTTATCCCACAAGCTTACAATCAAACACACCTGGGATATTTATGAATAAATTGTAGAGTTTTAGTTAATGTAATAAGTATCCATATATATGTGCATATATATACATTATATGATACACACACACACACACACATATATATATATATAGAGAGAGTGAGCAAGTCTAATAGTTTTGACGTTTTGTAGTTCATATTGATCAGTTATTTAGGAATTTACTTTCATTTATTCAACATGTTTTTATTTAGCACTTATTTTTTCAGCCTCAGTATTATTTTTCTCAGTCTCAGATTTTTTGTTTTTTAATTTTTGGCTTAAAAGGATGAAATTACTTAAATCTTGGAATACTGCTGTGATATGGCCCTGGCCCTATTAATCATAATCTTTTCATTTATTAATTGACTTTATGTTTCTTCATTACCCGTGACTCCAAGCTTTATTTTTTCTTTTGCATTTAGATTTGGACAAAAACGCTAACACACTTAGCAACTTAAAAAAAGATGTAAAGGCTCTGGGAAACTCTTTTTTTTTTTTTTTTTTTTTTTTTTTGAGACTGAGTCTGGCTCTGTCGCCCAGGCTGGAGTGCGGTGGCCGGATCTCAGCTCACCGCAAGCTCCGCCTCCCGGGTTCACGCCATTCTCCTGCCTCAGCCTCCCGAGTAGCTGGGACCACAGGCGCCCGCCACTTCGCCCGGCTAGTTTTTGTATTTTTTTTTTAGTAGAGACGGGGTTTCACCGTGTTAGCCAGGATGGTCTCGACCTCCTGACCTCGTGATCCGCCCGTCTCGGCCTCCCAAAGTGCTGGGATTACAGGCTTGAGCCACCGCGCCCGGCCGGGAAACTCTTATCAGAAAGAATCCAAGGTTTTCTCATAATAAAAGTGTAGCATGTAGCTTATTGCTGTTATTTAGTCTTTTAAATTTTGAACTTAAAAATTTCATTTAAATTTGTATTCAGTAGCACTGGACAGTTTATAACTGCTAATTCTAAGATGTCCCTGGCAAAAGACACCAGTCTACTTAGATAAATTTTACTACAGTGAAATTTAAAAGTCATATTGGAATCAACTGATGCGTTGTGATGGTCAATAAAGTGAATAAATAATGCTGTTAGTATGAAGCTCATTGATATAAACAGGTAGACATTTTGACTGTGAAGTGTTATAGCAAATTCTTAGAGTTTTATGTTGCCTTGGCATTTATTTAGAATACAAGTTTAACTTTTTTATACTAGAAGCGGAACTTGGTCACCCATGACACAGTTTCTAGGTCTGTATCTCCTCCCAGTTCCTCAATGTGGTCCATCCAGATATAGGCCTGTAATGGGAACAACACAAAAAGGTTGTTGCCTAGAACACCACACCCAAATAGCCAAAGCCAGTGGCCAGAGATAAGAACTTAATGGCACCTTTTTTGCCCAGCATACTGGGCCTCCCACTTTTCTGCTGCTTTCTTTAAATAGATCATTCTGCTATGCGCCCCTGAAGTTAAAGTGATCCACTTCCTGTTTCCCAATATATACTGCTAGCTGTTGGGCTCTCTCTGTCAGCTTAACTCTTCATTCCTGCCTATCCCTGACCAAAGGACAGAGAGCTGCCCTCCTAACTCATTGTTCCCATCCTGCTCAGAATCTGTAGGTAATATATCTTGGGACTGATTTCAAATTATGGTAGTGTACTGAATTTGAACCTCTTACCTGAAGAACCAGGGACTACCATAGGCTGGATTTTCCCCTGGATGCCAAGGAGAACACAAGGGCAGGCTCCTCAAACCAAAGTAATGGTCAGACAGGTATAAACTGGACATAGGTCAGATAAGAATCACAAAGGTGTCTGCCAACGTTAATAAATTTCCTGTGTGAAAAATACATGGCCAACTGTTGAAAAACTAGGTATTAGAACATCCACCGGATAAAAAGACTATCCTGTGAAAGGCAGGCTGTAAACACACATGCCTTGCTCCTCTTTGTTTCCCATCAGGGCAAAGTTGCTAGCTGCCCTGGTACTGGAATTCCAATTTAGCTTAGGGCTCTCAAGACAGATGTACACTGTCATTATTTGAAATATGATGTTTCTATAAAGGAGGACGAAAGATTGATTTCATGACACGTTTTTCTATTCGTTGGACTTGCACCAACCACACACACACACACACACACACACTACTGGCTGAGAAAGGATTTCAATTCATTTGTTGATAAATAAGAACTGCTTTCAAAATTTTTGTTTTAAAATCTACCCACTATCTAGATTTCCTCATTTCTACATGGAATCAGTCTCTTTGATGATATTTCAATCTGAAACCACGACTTTTCAATCATTATTTCATATCTGAAAAATCTCATCACTGCCTAGAAGACTCAGTCAGTCATTTGAACATTTCTATCTCATTTTATAGTTAAATCTCCTTCTTCATTTCACGAGAATGTTCTGCCACATGGCAACTGTCTTTTTTTGCCCCCCAGCAAATATTGTTAGTGCATATCTTAGAAAAGGGTTTTTGTGTGTTTGTTTGTTTGTTTTTTACTAAACTGCCCAGGAAGAGGTTCCTGTTCTTTCTCTGATTAGCTGTAACTGCTTGTCAGTGGGGTTGGGTTTCTGGGAAGTAGAATCAGATGAGTATAGCTTCTAATACATTTATCTGAAAAAAACTCTTGGGAAAGGAAGCCTACCTGGGCAAAACAGGAATTTGAGATACAGTGTGGGCCTGGGAACAGGTATTACACATTCCCTCAAGAGCTCTGGACCTAAAATGGGCTTTGAGAATTGTTCTGAATTCTTCACCCTCTGTTTTCTCAGTCACTGGATGCTAGCCATGACCTTTGGTGAGGTGATCTCTGAGGCAATCCCTCCAGAAGCTGACAGTTCAAGGCTGTTTGCAAATAGCAATACCCAGAAGCTATGGCAATAAGTCCTTCCATGAAAACAGAAACTGGATGACACATCACCATGTCCACCACACTGCCTTTGTTGGGAATGATGTGAAAAGATGGTGACTGCAATAGATCCCACAGCTCGAGGGCTTTCTCTCAAACAGCTCTTCTGGATACTATTGTCCTTTAAAAGATTTGACCACATTTTTTTTTCAGCGAACATCAGGGTGGCTTATAGCCAAAGACCTCAAGCAACATTTCTTGGTTGTCATACTTCTTTGAGACTAACACTGGAGATCCTCTAGATCTGCATCCGATAGGCACATTTAAATTCAAATCTCCATGCTTCCTGGTATCAAAAACTGGCAAGGAGTGGTAATACCAACTTACACCACTATGCTATTTCATCTCTAGCATCATGAGCAGTTTCTGTGCGGCATCTCTTCCCTCTCTTCATGAATACTCCACTGTCCCTACAAGTAACCTCTTTTTTTTCCCTTACTTATCATGTCATCTTATCTGTGGGGGTAGAAAAAAATAAAGGAATACTGGCTCTGTTGAAATGGCAGCCCTCAGTAAGGCCATACAAACATGTATCTGGACCTCTGTGAACTTAAAATAGAATGTAGTAAGAAACATTTTCTGTCAATATAGGTCTTAAGAGAAAATCCCATATTTAATAACAAGTATAATTCTATTAAACATTTTTATTTCCATGGCTGCCTCAGCATGTAGGAGACTTATACGCTAGAGATTAATAGTTCTAATTTAGCAAAGCTACCAATTTAGAGATATTTTAATTCATTATTGAATCCAGTTATATCCTTTGAGGGTCCATAATTAATAACCATATATTTAAAATATCAAATGTACTATTTTATATATTTTAATTTTTAATAAAATTAAAACCACATAGATTTTTTAAAGTATGTTAATATGTGTTTATATGTTTTTCCATAAATATTTATCTGCATTTTCTTTAAATTTATTTTGTTGGTTCTGAAGTATATGTGTATTATTTTAGAATATTGGAAAGTATTTTAAATCTCCTTGATTTCCCCTCATAATTTCTAGAACTCAACTAGCTATCTGTGGGTCCACAATATATAAAAATGACTAAATTATGACTTTCTCAAAGTCATGACTTTTATATGTCTTTCCCTGTAAACTCAAGTCAAGTTAAGCAGATCTAACATTGACAGTGAATCCCTAGTTTGTCATGCTAGTAAAAACAAAATTGGTGATTTGAAATTCAACTATGCCAATGGTTTTGATACACTTGTCTTAAGATATTAATGAAACACTTCAAAATACCGATACTAAGTGTCCAAATTCTCAGATGTCTATTGCAGAGTTTTGTTTCGATGTGTTTGGATTTTTTTTCTCAGTGATGATATGAAACAATGTGATGCATGAACTACACAAGAACAGGGAAAGAGTAATCTAAGTAAGAGGTAAAAATACTGGAAGCTCCCTCATACAGAGCAGAGAATAGAACCTGTTCCCCATAGTCACAGTAGTAAACCTCGTAATTTACAGGGTACTGAAGAAAGCTTTCAAAATGTTTTTGCCTTAATAATAAGAAAAATTAAACCCAGACTAAGTGCTGCTCTGGTCCTTCCTGCAAGATCTTTAAAAGCAAGATCTGAAAGGATCAATCTGTTTCAAAGGAACTCAATTGTGTTTTCCCAAAAGTTTAATCATGTTTATAAGAATACAAAAATATCCACCAAGGTAAAACTCACAATGTCTGTCATCAAACAAAAAATTATGAGGCATGACATAAGTAGAAAAATACTACTCCTAATAAGGAGAAAATTTTGCATTTTAAATTGACCCAGAGTAGACACAGAAAATAAAAATAGAAGACAAAGATATTAAAACAGCTATTATAAGTATTTCTCATCTATCAAAAAGACTAGAGGAAATATCCAATAAGGTGAGACATGAAATATAAAAATAGACCCCAAATTGAACCTCTAGAATTGAAAACTATAATGTCTAAGATGAAAAAATACATCACATGGAATTAATAGCACATTAGATACTGAAAAAGAAAATATTAGTGAACTTGTAAACATATCAGTAGAAACTAATCAAAAGTAAAACACTGAGAGGAAAAGAAAGACAAAACCAAATGAATAGAGCACTAATACTTCAAATAGCCAAACATATAACTGATGTCCTTAAAGGAGGTTGAGGTAGACAAAATGTGAAAAATAGCTTTTAAAATTTCCAAATATGGGAAAGATAATGAATCTACACATCCAGATAGCTTTGGGAACCCAAGAACCAGAAACACGAAGAAAACTGTAACAACTAACTTCAAAAGAAAATTGATTAAATCCAATAATAAGGAAAAAGTCTTAAAAAGTAACTAGAGGAGAAAATCACACAATATATTTGAGAAAAAATACATAAAGCTATCAGCAGTACATTATATATTAAAGAGACATGATTAGAAATTAGATGATTTCTCATAAGAAATAATGTAAGCAAAAAGGTAACAAAGCAGCATTTTAAATTTATCAAAAGAAAAAAGAAACTTCCTTCCTAAATACTTTTATCCACACTTTTTTAAAAAGAAACAAAATTTTATACAAAAAATTCTGAAATAATTTCTCACAGAGCTACACTACCAGAAATATTAAAAGATGTTATTCAAATAGAAAAAAAAATGTTATCAGATAAAAATCTGTACTAGAATGAAGGCCATCAGAATTGGTAACTATGTGAATAGATAAAATACTATATATAATTATGTAAATCTTCTCAAAAGTCATTTGACTGTTAAATGCAAAACCAACTCATAATTGTGTGTGTTTGTATGTGTATGTGTATGTGTGTGTGTGTAAAACAGTATGGCACCAATATCCCAAGGACTGAAAGGAGAGAGATACAAGTAAAATAGAGTGTGCTTTTATACCACATATGAAAACGTATACTATTATTTGAAGGCAGACTATGGTAAGTTTCAGATGTACACTATAAACCTTTAAACTATTGCTAAAAATACAACACAGAGTTATGTCTAATAAGCCAAGAAAAATCTAAAGTGGAATATTTAAAAAAACCTGAAAGGAGGTATAAAAAGAGCAAAAAATGACAAAAAGAACAAATAGAACACATTGAAAACAAATAGCAAAATGATACACAAAGCAAACCAGATCTATAATAGCATTGACTGTAAATTAGAAGGCTGATTATCAGATTAGATTTTAAAAACCAAGATCCACAATATTTTAAAAAATATAAATATATTAAAATTAAAGAAATGGAACATAATACGTAATGATGACCTTAATTTTTTAAATTTGGAGTGGTTAATTTTAATATCAAACAAAGTCGATGTCAGAGAAAACAATATTAAAAGGGATGATAAGAGCTAATAAATTATAATGAAAGAGCTCGTTCATTAAGAGAAAATAACAATCTAAGTTTATGTACTTTTAGATGTTATTTTCAAAATACATGAAGTAATAATCTACATAACTTCAAAGAGAAATAGACAAATTCATAGCTATACTTAAATATTTCATCACATTTTTCTTAATATCTGATAGAAATATTAACAGAAAAAGTTTATAGAAAATTTGAACACATTGTTAACAAAATTGACCACATCGACATGTATAGAAAACTCCACTCAACAACAGCAAAATAAATGTTATTTACAAATATACATGTAGTAGTTGCCAAGATACACCAAGCTGTGGGCCACAAACAAGTAAAAATAATTGAAAATGATATACATCATGCAAAATATGTCCTTTGATCACTGTGGAACAACAGAAAGATACTTGAAAAGTCCCCAAATATTTGAAACTAAATAACACATTTCTAAGCAACTCATAGATCAAAAAAGAAAAAAGACACTTTAGAAAATATTTTTTACTAAACAAAAATGTCATTAAAACATATTTTAAAATTTGTAAGATGCAACTAAAATATCACCTATAGGAAAATATGTGACATTAAATGCCTATTTAATATAACAGAAGAAATAACTAAAGTCATTAATTTTATTTTCCACCTTAAAATTTGTATAAAAAGCAAATAAAACTCAAAATAAGTAGACAAAGAAAAAATAGACATCAGAGTGAAATGTCAATGAAAAATAGACCAAAAAGTAGAGAAAAAAAAATGGAACCAAAAGTTAGTTCCTTGTGAAGATCAGTGAAATTTATAAGCCAGTGAAACTATTCAGGTACAAGAGAAAAGAGAGAGAAGATACAAATTCCAATATCAGGAATGAGAATAATGACACCTTTACAAATTTTTCTAATACTAAAACAGTAATATAAAATATTAACAACTTTATACCAATAAGTGTAACAACTTAAAAAAGACTAAACCCTTGAAAGACACAAATCATTAAAGTTTATTAAATAAAACATAGATAACTCTCTCTATTAATGCAATTGAATTCTTTTTTTAATTACACAACACTCTAGGGCATAATGGCTTCACTGGAAAGTGTAACAGACATTTAAGGAAGAATGGTAGGTAAAATTTCTTCAAAAATAAAGATGATCAATCATATTTAATGACATTTTATAAGGCCAACATTACTCCAAAAACAAAAACAAGTAGAAACCTGAAAAGCTATACTTGTATTGTCTATCATGATAATCTCTAATGAACATGGATAAAAAGGTTAACAAATTCTTAACAAATCAAATCTGAAAATATATTAAAAAGGATGATATATTATGACTAAGTAGAGTTCAGTCGTAGAAATGCAAGCTTGGTTTAACATTTAAAAAATTGATCAATGTAATTTACCTTATGAATACACTAAAAGCAAGAATATTATACGATGATCTCAGTAGACACAGAAAAATGATTTGATACTATGTATATATAATTCTTCTAAAAACTATGAGAAAACCAGAAATGGAAGGGAACTCCCTTTAGTATAAGAAGGACAACTGCAAATGTTACAGCTAATGTCATATTTAATGGTGAAAGATTGAATGCATTCTCCCTAACATCAAAAACAAAGCAAGAATGCCATTTTTTACTATTTCTATGTAAGCTTTTTCCCATTGGATATTCTCGCCAGTGCCATAGGCAAGAAAAAGAAGAAAAGCAATCCAAACTACGAGTAAAGGAATTAGATGGCCTTTACTTGCAGATGACATAGTCATCTACATAGAAAACCAAATCAAACTTACTCATAAGCTATTTGAACTAAAAAGTGAGTTTAGCAACGCTGTGGGATATATATTATCAATATTAACAAACTCATTTGTGTTTATATATACTAGCAATAAGCAGAAATTGAAAATTTTTAAATGCATCAAAATATCTACCTTAAAAACTATCTAGAATTTATGAAAAAATCTGATTAATGATATATGAAAGACCTAAACACTTAAAACTACATAAAATTGCTAAGATAAATAAATATTAAAAAACAGAAGTAAACAATTTTCTTAGATCAGGAAACCTAATATTTTTCAGATGTCAGTTCCCCCAACATTGATCCACAGATTCTATACACAACTGAGTCAATTTCTGTAACAGTTCCAGAAAGATTTGTAAGGAAAATGTCCTAGATAATTATAGAACTCATATAAAAATGCAAAGGTTATACAATAATCCAAACAACCTTGGAAATAAAGGAAGCAGTTATAGAAATTACACTACCTGACTTCAAGACATTAAAGTGACAGTAAGCCAAATAGTGCAGTATTGGTATGAAGATTGACAAATAGAGCAACGAAACAAATAAATAATCAGTAAATAGTGCCAAATTTGTGTAATGAACTGATTTTTCACCATTACAAATGCAATTTAATTCAGAAAACAGGCATTTAAAAAAATCATGCTGGAACATATCCATATGAAAAAATAAATAAAAACTCCTCTGATTCATATTTTGTAACATTTAATACAGTTTACTCAAAATTATTTATAGTCCTAAAGGTATACTTTAAAATTATAAAACTTCTAGAAGAAAACCAAGGAGGTAATCGTCATTACCTTGGGTTAGCCCGAGATTTCTTGGAAATAACACTAAAAGAACAATCCATTTAAAAAAAAATGTACATCCTTCTTTGTGAAGTGTCTGTTTTGTGAAGTATATTTTACCAGTGTATCACTGGGTTGCTCGATTCTCTAACATTGCTCTCTTTCTTCTTGTTCACTTCCTTCTTCACTTTCTAGCCTCTGTTCCTATTCTAACCAAATAGAGGTGAGTGGTGACTAGAGTTAATGTGGTTCTTACTGGAGAGAGTGGTTCCATATAATCTGAAGTTGCAAAGTCGTTTAACTTTGAATTTACTGATTGTTTCCTCATTTCTTTTGAAGAGTTCTTGGGTGAATCCCACTGGCAGAACTTTTACCTGACAATGTTTTCTATTACTCTGACTCGCAGGATTAACTTCAGGCCCTGGTTCATTTATGTTCAATTCCACATCAATGTTCCACAATGTATCTATACTACTAGATTTCCTTCAATCTCTTTGGTGATCCTATTGAAAGAAAAATTTAGGCCGGGCGTGGTGGCTCAAGCCTGTAATCCCAGCACTTTGGGAGGCCGAGACGGGCGGATCACGAGGTCAGGAGATCGAGACCATCCTGGCTAACAGGGTGAAACCCCGTCTCTACTAAAAAATACAAAAAGCTAGCTGGGCGAGGTGGTGGGCGCCTGTAGTCCCAGCTACTCGGGAGGCTGAGGCAGGAGAATGGCGTGAACCCGGGAGGCGGAGCTTGCAGTGAGCTGAGATCCGGCCACTGCACTCCAGCCTGGGCGACAGAGCGAGACTCCGTCTCAAAAAAATAAAATAAAATAAAATAAAAAAAAAGAAAGAAAAATTTAAGTGGTTCTAGATTTACTTGATTTTCTATATAGGGCAGTTATGTTGCCTGGGAAACATTCATATGTTACTTAATCCAAGAAAACAGTGGAAGTTTAGCCTGATCCTAACATAATCACCTCTATCTTACTGTCTCAAGACACACTGTAGCTGTTTTTTTTTTGTTTGTTTGTTTGTTTTTGTTTTTGTTTTTTTTTTTTTTTTTTGCCTTGTGATTGAGTCTGACCTCAGACTTCTTTTCCTCTCAACTGCAACAAATCCATTTCAAGGTCTCTGAGTGGCCCAATCAAAGCCCCTTCACTAGACTTTAGGTCAAGGAGGTATTGACACCCAACTCTTTAAAGAAAATGCATAACATGGCAACAACTCTTTAAATAAATATCTGTACAAATTCAACTTTTTCTCTCCATGCTGTCACAATTATTTGATATTTTCAAAATGAGTAATGGAATTCATGAGTCATAGAACTGATTTTGAAACTTCAAACATTTATTTTATAAATTATCCATATGAAGATGCAAATTTAGATTTTCTCATCCTTGTTTGTATGCTGTTTTGACAACTTTTAATTTTAATAATTCTGTTTCATGCAAAATTTAGATTCTGAATCTGATTGCTTATGTCAAAAAATAGCAATGCTGAAAAGGTAAAGTGTTCCAAATATTACAGTATCATGTCATAAGATCCACGGTATGACTTTCTGAGTTAGTAATACATGCTTGACCACCAGATGGGTAAGCTAGATAATGTAGTTAGCTCAAATTATCTCCTTGCAATATGAGGTTATGCCATGAGATGATATCAAAGGTCTCCTCCAGTTCTACCATTTTATATTTCCATATAAATAATAATATTTTTAATCGCAAGAAAGAGTAAGTACTATGTTAGGAAGCAAAAAAGGTTAAAATAATACTAAATAATACTAAAAAACAAAAGATAGTGAAAATGTTCTCTCTTACTTCCACTAATGTACGTTAATTAACATAGTTAATCTATGTTAATATCCTGAATATGCTTCTTTTTAACCATTTGTAAATTGACAATCCTTGGTGATTTATCCTGTTTCTATTGAAAGCTTATACCTTCAGAAGTCTCCCCATCTTAGTAAATTCTAAATCTACTCTGGTCATCTGTCACTTGTAAACAGAACTTATCTATCATTCTCTTTTACCTATCTTCAACTCTGGTCACCTCCATATCTGAGGCCATGCTAGGGGATTCTTTCCCTTCTCACTAAGGTGTTTACTGTTAGGCATCACTGTCATTGCCTCTCTGTGGGTAACACTATTGCTGCTGTCAATATCCACAATCATTTGTGCTTTTTGAAGACCTTAGCTTGATAAAGTCAATTTGTGAACTTTACAGTAGCTGGCAGTTTTCCTTTCTCTGCTTGAGTGTTGTTTGTCTCCTCAGGGATGCCAAAAGCCTTTGTGCTTATACTGTAATATCTTGCAAAAACTTTTGTGAAATAAGTCTTGTGACTTTTATTTATAGTTACTGTCACCTCTGCCTACCACATGTATACACACACACACACACACCCCCCCCATTTC
Organism: Theropithecus gelada; assembly: GCF_003255815.1. NCBI lineage: Eukaryota > Metazoa > Chordata > Mammalia > Primates > Cercopithecidae > Theropithecus > Theropithecus gelada. Next base: position 45,087,997 of record NC_037672.1, read on the forward strand.
TCCTTGTCTTTTGTGAAGAATGTAGGAATAGGTGTATCAACAGTAAATAAAAATTAATTATTGTGATAAGTGAATGATAATTTGTACTTGGATCCCAGCCAGATTGTGTGGAAAGAGAAACAAGAGCAAGCATAGGTACATGAAGAGCAAGAATTCATGAGTGTGTAATGTGTGCACTGTAGTGCCTAAGAGAGATGTGTATTGTGCTAGAATGTGCTGTACTTAAGGGATATGCCATTTAAGAACTAAATCAAGAAGGAATTGTCTTACAATAACGTGGTCTGTCTTCACCAAAGCTAAATAAATGAGGGGAACTGCAAGTTATTCAATACGTGTATTATGTGATAAACGTTTTTTGACAACCTACAGTATGGAAAGCAAAATACCATATCAGAGTGGCTGTAAAAGAAGTGGCTACTTTTTTCACACCAGGAGAAAGTGAAAAATATTGAAGTTGTCAGCATTTGAGTTTTTAAATATACCACCTCTAATGGTTTGCGCTTGTGTTCTTCAGTGTAATCACCCAGTGCCTGAGGGCTTCAGAAGAATCACCCATTCCCTATGAAGAAGTGAGTCAGAAGACACATTTGAGTTACAAACACTTTACTAAATTCTGATTATCCCCTGACTCTAATGACTAATGTTTTGTTACTAGATCAAACTTGTCTGCTTTTCTTTCTTCCCATGGTGTAAATAGATTCTCAAGAGACTTCTAAGTTCTTGATATAAACAGACTTTGACTCAATTTGACAAATTTTCCCAGATATGCACAAATACTAATATTTGATTGAGTTGACATGCAAATTGGGCTATATGCAACAATCTACATGTGTCTGGATAAATTATTCAAACTGTTTGTGCCTGTCATTTTTCACTTGTAAAATGAAGAGTAATACCACATATTTTAAACTTTAACCCATTTCAAAAAGTCTTAAATAGATGAAAATAAATGCACATGCTACTGACATAATAGAGATAGGAAAACCAAGAACAGGTAGGAAAATCTGAATAAAATAAAATATTAAAGCCAGATTTTTTAATGGTATAATTATCGAACTTCATTTTTGTTATGAGCTTTCATGCTCCAGTTAAATTGGGGAGACACAGTCAATTATTAAGTTGACTTGGGTTTTTTTTGGTTTTTTTTTGGGTTTTTTTGCTGTTGTTGAGACAGAGTCTCCATCTGTCGTCCGGGCTAAAGTGCAATGATGTGACCTTGGCTCACCGCAACCTCCGCCTCCTGGGTTCAAGCAATTCTCCTGCCTTAGCCTCCTGAGTAGCTGGGTTTACAGGCATGTGCAACCATGCCCAGCTAATTTCTAATTTTGTATTTTTAGTAGAGATGGGGTTTCTCCATGTTGGTCAGGCTGGTCTCGAACTCCCAATCTCAGGTGATCCACCCACCTCGGCCTCCCAACGTGCTGAAATTACAGGCGTGAGGCACCATACTCAGCCTAAGTTTTCAATATGAAAAATAAACTTGAGTTCCACTTTTCCTTAGAAAGCCATTAAGAGAAAGATATTGCTTCCCCTTCACTAACAAAAGCCATGCGAATTGCATAATCATAACTTTACCCCTCTAGAGATTTTGTAAAATTGAGGTTGTACGTGAACTAAATTGCAAAGAGTAACAAGCATCTTGAGAGATATAGGACATATTGAATATTACACTTTAGGCAGATCACAAGAGGAAGAAGAGATAGACATGAACATGAGCCAAAAGTAAACCTGTGCATGCACGCAGACATGCATGTGGTAACTGGCTGACACCTGTGGGCAGGACTGATAATGCCAATGTAGTGAACTCTTCTTTTATGCAAGTAATGTCTTGGGATTATGTTTTCCACTCTGGTTATTGAATGTCACGATAACTGAGCCATTAAAATTAGAGTGTTCCTTGGATTCATGTCAAATACATTAACTTTTCCTGCTTAGTATCAACTACACAAAACCCTGAAGTCATTTTTATTTGCATCATATATGGATGGTGAATTTTTTGGATTGGAGAAATTGCTGATTTTTATTTTAAAAACTTTTTGAAGGGGGCCTTCATGATGGATTACTAGAGGCATGTGACACTTGCCTCCTTCACAAGGAAGAATCAAAACAGGGAGTGGATAATCACACTTTAAATAGAATATCTAACAGGGATCACCAGAATGCAACAAAGAAATGACAGAAAACACCTGAGGCATGGAAGAAGGAAGCAAGATAGCCAGCCCTGCCGGGATCGGCTGTGAGCCTGCAAAGGCTCCTCAGTATGGGTAAAGAGTAATGAGAGGTCCCCAGAAATCCATATTCATACCATGGATTCTTGCAGTCCTAACAACAGGAGAGCTCCTCTATCCCTGTAGACTCTGAGACTAGCAAAAGGAGCTACCGTGAGTCTGTGCAAAGGCAGTACTCCAGAGATGAAGTTCACTCTGGGGTGCCACATCTCACACAATTCCTGAAACCCAAGCAGCTGTAGCATGGTACCATTTTGAGATTCCAGCTGCCATCAGACAGTATTATGGCCTGGGTTCCAGCAGTCTCTGCATTTCCATATCCCTGGAGCCCTAGCAACACCTCCTAAATCCATCCAGAGGGCTGTAGTGGCATGACACTTGTTGGACCCATAGTGCAAGCAGATCCCCAGCACTCTAACCCACAAACTATCCTATACTTTGGAAAAGGAGAGATGTAGCACACTGGGGAGGCTGCTCTCAGGACAAAGGGAGCCAAAGTATATGGAAGAACCTGAGTGCCCTCTGCCTAAAGCTGTTCTTACTGACAGCATCCAGGCTCCCCTCAGCAGCACAGTCACAGTGCACTTACACATGCCCTGATGACGGGCTCTCCCTTCCAACTGCCACTGCAGCCACAACTACCCATGCACGCTACTCAGGAACTTCAGAATTGGCTCACCCTCCACCCCCATTCACAGCCTTCACCTATGTAGGCCTGAGGACCAACTACTAGGAGCCGCCTCTCCCAGTGCCTGGGCACACCACCTAGGGGGTCTTGTCAGTCACCTTGGCTATGCCTATGCATCACAGGAGGCCTAATAACAGGAACAGAATGCCTGTAACAATTAGTGCCCAAGTACATCATCCAGAGGCTTGGGGGTTTCCCTCCTTAGCCCACCACAGCCTGCACCTGGGTACACCATCATAGGGCTTAAGGATAGATGCACCCAGCCTGGCATTGTCCCCCTGCAGTACCCTAGCACTCTATCTGGAGCCTGGGGATCCCTCTCTATCCCTCTATCAGTTGCCCCAGGCATGCATGCACACATTTAGAAAGCCTAACAGTATGCTCAGAATGACTGCCACTGCTAAGCATGCCATCCAGAAGCCAGGGCATTGCCCTGCCCCATCCACCACCACTGGCACCCATATACTCCTCCTGGGGACCTGCCCAGCCTGCTGCCACTACCATTGCTGGAACCCCCCTCCACACACCCACACCACTTGAGGGCCTCGGGACTGGCCCTCCCAGCCTGTTGCTGCCAAGGCTAACACCACTTTGTGCCACCTGTTAGCCTGAGGGTTGTTCTGCCACAGCTACTACCATCATTCATGCCATACGTGCTGCCCAGTGACCTAGCGACACACCCCATGAGAAGTTCACTGCTGTCACTGCTGCCACTTAAGCAAGTTGTATGAAGGCCTAAGAAACAAACCAATAACCCACTTGAACCTGTTAATATCAGTGCATGCATATGTCACTTAGGGGCCCAGGACAGGCACACACAGCCCACCACTATAACAACTGAAGCCAACGACTGACAACCTGGCATCCTCATCCCCAGAAAACCATCACCACAGCCTCCACTGACAACTTCAACCTAAGCCACTGAGGAAATCACAAACATGATTGATGCTGTTTACATCTGAAGAAATCATTCAAAGACTGCATTACTGCATGCACACAGAATCAAAGCTAAAGTGCCTTACCCAACGAACGCCATAGGCTTATCTATAGGAAAAAGTCTTCTGCCATGAAAGCCAATCCAAAAAATTGGAAGAAGTGACTGTTATACCAGATGCACAGGTATCAACATAAGGACCCAAGAAGTATGAAAAATTAAGGAAACATGACACCTTCAAAGGAACATAGTAATTTTCAAGCAACAGATTCCAATGAGAAAAAATTATGAAATGTCTGGAAAAGAATTCAAAACAATAATATTAAAGAAGGTCAGTAAGACACAAGAGAACACAAGTAAACAACACAAATAAATCAGAAAACAATTTAGGATAAAAATGAGAAACACATCAAAAAGATAAATATCATTTATCAAAAGCCAGAAATCCTACAAATAAAAAATCAATGAATGAAATAATAAATAAAATTGAGAGGTTCAACAGATCAAGAAGAAGCTGTTTCAAAAATTGAAGATGGGTCATAGAAATAACCCAGTAAATACAAAAAATAAAAAATAATTAGAAAAGCCTACCTGACATATGGGATGCCATATAGTGACAGAATTTTCTAATATTGGGTGTTCCAGAGGAAAAGAATGGAGTAAAGGTATAGAAATCTCTTTAAGGAAATAATAGCTGAAAAATTCCAAAGTCTAATAAGACATTTAAATATCCAAATACAGGAAGCTCCAAGATTCCCAAACACATATAACCTAAAAAGATTTTATTCAAGACACATTGTAGTCAATCTGTCAATAGTCAAAGAAAAAGGGAGAATTCTAAAAACAGTAAGAGAAAAGAATCAAGTCACATATAAGTGAAATCCCATCAGAATAACAATGGATTGCTCAGCAGGAACCTTACTGGCCAAGAGAGAATGGGATGATATATTCAAAGTGATGAAAGAGGAAAAAAAAAATCAAACAAACAAAAACCTGTCAGTCAAGAATACTACACCCAATAAACTTATTCTTCAAAAATGAAGGAGAAATAAAACCTTGTCTAGACAGGCAAAAATGGAGTCAATTCCTCATCACTAGATCGGCTCTACAAGAAATGTTTAAGGAAGACCTATGCCTGGAAGTGAGAGGATAATATCCACTATCATAAATATAGACAAAAATCTAAAATTCAATTATGAGACTTTTGATAGAAAAACACACATATGAGGAACGGAAAAGCCTGCTTGTTGTTGTTGTTGTTGTTGCTGCTATCATTACAAAAAACACCAAGCTGCAATGATAAACAATGAAAAAAGAAACAAAAAAATAAAGGATATGCCAAACAATCAGAAAACAATTAGCAAAATGACAGAAATAAACACTTACATATCAATAATAATGCTGAATGTAAGTGGGTTAAATTATCCACTTAAAGGATGTAGGCTGGATGAATGGATAAAACACATTACTCAACTCTAAACTACTTATAGCAAAGTTATTTCACCTGTGATGAGTCATATAGACTAAAAACAAAGGGTTGTAAAAAGATATTCCATGGAAATGAAAACCAAAAATAAGCAGGAATAGCTATACTTGCATCAAATAAAACAAACTTTAAGTCAAAAACTATAAAGAGGAACAAAGAAGATTATTAAATAATGATAAAGCAAGAGGATATAAAGGAGCACCCAATGCTAGAGCACCCAGATACATAGAGCAAATATTATTAGATCTAGAGGAAGAGATAGACTCTAATAAAACAATAATTGAGGATTTCAGCACCCTACTCTCAGCATTAGACAGATCTTCTAGACAGAAAATAAACAAAGAAACACAGGATTTAAGCGGTACTTTAGACCAAATAACCTTAACAGGTATTTACAGAACATTTTATTCAAAAACTGAAGAATATACTTTCTTCTCATCAGCATATAGAACTTTCTCCAGGATCCACCATATGTTAGGACACAAAAGAAGTCCCAACGCATTTTCAAAAACCAAAATCATATGAAGTATTTTCTCAGACCACAATGGAATAAAACAAGAAATCAACAAAAAGTTTGATAATTGTACAAATACCTGGATCTTAAACAACATGTTCCTGAATGACCATTAGCTCAATTAAAAAAGTAAGAAGAAAATCAAAAAAATTATTGAAACAAATGAAAATGCAAACAAACCTACCAAAACCTATGGGATACAGGGAAAACAGTGCTTAGAGGGAAGTTTACAGCAATAAATGCCTGTGTCATAAAAGCAAAAGGATTTTAAATAAACAAGCTAATGATTCAACTCTAAGAACTAGAAAACCTAAAATAAATCAGACCCAAAATTAGTAGAAGGAAGGAAATCATAAAGATCAGAGAAGAACTAAAGGAAATAAGGACTAATACAACTATATAAAGAATCAACAGAAAATCAGTTTTGTAAAGATAAAATTAATAAACTACTGTCCAGACTAACCAGCAAGAAAAGAGAAGCCTCAAATAAAATCAGTAACAAAAATGGAGACATCAGAACAAGTAACTCAGAGATACAAAAGATAAGCAGAGACTATTATGAACAAATATACACTAACATACTGGAAAACATTGAGGAAACAGATAAATTTCTGAACACATAAAATCTTACCAACACCGAATCAAGATAAATAGAAAATCTGAACACAACAATAATGAGTAATAAGTCCTCAGAAATAATACCACACATCTACAGCCATCTGGTCTTTGACAAACCTCAGAAAAACAAGAAATGGGGAAAGGATTCCCTATTTAATAAATGGTGCTGGGAAAATTGGCTAGCCATAAATAGAAAGCTGAAACTGGATCCTTTCCTTACTCCTTATACGAAAATTAATTCAAGATGGATTAGAGACTTAAATGTCAGACCTAATACCATAAAAACCCTAGAAGAAAACCTAGGTAATACCATTGAGGACATAGGCATGGGCAAGGACTTCATGTCTAAAACACCAAAAGCAATGGCAACAAAAGCCAAAATTGACAAATGGGATCTAATTAAACTCAAGAGCTTCTGCACGGCAAAAGAAACTACCATCAGAATGAACAGGCAACCTACAGAATGGGAGAACATTTTTGCAATCTACTCATCTGACAAAGGGCTAATATCCAGAACCTACAAAGAACTCAAACAAATTTACAAGAAAAAAACAAACAACCCCATCAAAAAGTGGGCAAAGGATATGAACAGACAGTTCTCAAAAGAAGACATTCATACAGCCAACAGACATATGAAAAAATGCTCATCATCACTGGCCATCAGAGAAATGCAAATCAAAACCACAATGAGATACCATCTCACACCAGTTAGAATGGCGATCATTAAAAAGTCAGGAAACAACAGGTGCTGGAGAGGATGTGGAGAAATAGGAACACTTTTACACTGTTGGTGGGATTGTA